>NC_091300.1:29200092-29320406 GCF_038502225.1 Cherax quadricarinatus | reverse complement strand
CCTCAAAAGATCTCGCAAGGCCGCCAACACGTGCCCCGCCCCTTTTGGTTCTATGTCAGCCCTCCTAATAACGCAGTTCCAGTCCCCACCAACGATGGTCACTGCAGGTAAACCACATAAGAAGAAAACTAGTTCTTCACATACAAAATCCCTTTTTACTCTCACATCATTTTCTGCTGGTGCATACACACTTACAAAGGATACCCTCTGCCCCATCCACCACCCATCCACGCGCAGTATTCTCCCCCCCTCCCCCCTCACTTCTTAGCAACACAAACGGGCTCGCCTCCCTGATCAATATACCCACACCACCTTTCAGACGTGCAGATGGCAGTCATGACCTGAAACCCCTCTACCTCGAGCTCTCTTCCCTCCTTGAAATTGTGTTCTTGCAGGAACACTACATCCACCCTATATTTACACAGAAACATTCGAAACCATTCCCTCTTCACACTATTACACAGTCCGTTTACGTTCACAGTCATACACCTAAGGCCTCTTTATAGTTTCCAACCCTTCCTCCTCTCTTCATTCATCCCAGGGCCTCCTGCCCCAGAGCCAGCACAAGGCTTCACACCTTCAACCCCCCCTCCCTTTTTTGCGATGCCTCTTGACTACCTCGACAGTGCTCTTCCTTTCTTCCAGACCTCTGCGCCGGCATCAGAACATCATCTGAGTCTGACGCTGCTGCTCTCTTCCTCGTGATGCCCTCCACATCCATGTTAACTTCTGAGGTTCCCTCACGATGTACCTCAACCTCCACCACGCCTCGTTCCACAGCACACGGCGACAACTCACGCTTACTAGTTGACCCTTCAACCCTGCTATGGTTTTTATCATTACATTCTTCTACAGGCAACACCGTGCCTCTCACCAGCCCAGGAACAACATTCTCCGCAGGCAGCGTCAATGTCCTCAACACTTCCTGAAGCTCTTCCTCGAGAGCCTGCACCTCCTCCTGCACTTGCACTTCTGTACTTTTTCTTTGCCTAGTAACAGATCCTTTTATGTCACAGCTTACCTCACACACGCCAGTCTCTTCTTTGGAATCCTCCACCTCTTCACTCCTCAAGCGCCCAAGCCCTTGCTTTCGCGTGGGGCTCTCAACAACAGCTACCACGCTGGTAACTGGTGCTTCACCAGTTTGTGCAGGCACCCTCCTCAGCTTCACACATGCTGCCGCCATATGGTTGTATGCCCCACATATTCTGCACGTACGTCTCTGTCCGGCGTACGATACCATAACTTGCGTCCTGAAGTCCTCCAACACGACGTAAGACGGTATGGGATGTCTCAGAGTCATCTTCAGGGAGAAGGTTCCCTCCAGATGGCCCATGTAAGCACCAGCTGTCCACTTGCCCTGTTGTGCCAGATGTACGGTCCCATATGCCTCAAAAACACTCCTGATGTCAGCCTCATCTGCCTCAGATGGGACATTACGAAGCTTAACCCACGTAAAGTGGCGAGATACGTCGCTCAAACTCACCTTCACAGCTGGAGTAGCGTCAAGACTCACGTCTTGGAATCTCGTCACCAAAGACTCGTACATGGACGTGGAATTCAGTTTGACGAAGATTCTGTAAGCCCCATTCAGGGCAACACCATACACCTCATCGTCCTGGATACCATAGGTCTCCCTAATGATTGTTGGGAGTAAGACCTGCACTGAAGAGGGTGAAACTGCCCCACGAAGCAGCTCAATACCGATGGTATTTACGCGCCTCCTCACACTCAGCGCCATGTTGATACAAGGTAGCTCGCCTGAAAACAGCAGTGGGGTGCAGAGCACAACCGCACTCTACCGTGGTCAGAGAGATAAGATAAGATTTTGTTCGGATTTTTAACCCCAGAGGGTTAGCCACCCAGGATAACCCAAGAAAGTCAGTGCGTCATCGAGGACTGTCTAACTTATTTCCATTGGGGTCCTTAATCTTGTCCCCCAGGATGCGACCCACACCAGTCGACTAACACCCAGGTACCTATTTGCTGCTAGGTGAACAGGACAATAGGTGTAAGGAAACGTGTCGGAATTTCCACCCGCCGGGAATCGAACCCGGGCCCTCCGTGTGTGAAGCGGGAGCTTTAGCCACCAGACCACCGGGCAGCGAATGGTTAGAAATAAGGCATCTACAGAGACAGGACTAAGATTCATATTAGGAAAATTGTGTATAAGGGATGCTTTAACAAGACGGCGACTGTGAAGGTTGGAAGGGTAGATAGTTTTGGCAGAGAACCAGTCAGTAGGATGATTGTGATGTCTGACATGACAGAGAAAAGCATTATTGGTGTTGGCGAGTCTAATACAACTTTTGTGCTCTTTAAGTATGTTGTATTACATACGGTAATACATACGGTAATACCACAGTAAGTAAATTTATTTAGGCACAGATACACATAAGTACACTTATCATACATAGTGTAAATTACCTAGGATAACCCCAAAAAGTTAGACAAAGTGATTTATTTCCATTGCATACCCCTCAAGGGAGGTTTCTTGATGGTGAAGGGCTCTTGATCTAGGGAATTGGATCTGTGCTCCAGTTCCCCGAAGTGAGCCTGAATACCTTCCATTCCGCCCCTCCCCACGTCACGTGCGCTGTATAATCCTACGGGTTTAGCGCTCCCCATGATTATAATATAATAATAATATAATATATAATAATATAATAATATAATATAATAATAACCTTCCATTGCATAATAAATGGCTGCTCCATTTAAATCATAACCATTGTTAAACAATATCTGTAAACCTATGTATCTTTATGCAGAATTGAGGTTTATTTATTTATTTAATTGATTATTATAATCAGTTGTGATGGTGCTTAACAACATAACAATTTTTAAAGAGACTTTCTGCTCTTGTCTAAAAAATCTTAATGCCACGTCCCAGACTGCGTTTATTAAAGATATTAGAACTTTGAAACCTAATAGTAAAAGGAGAATTTTAAATATAAAATATTTCATGTATCACTATTTTTATTTCTCTTTGTTGTCTTAAAACGACAGTTTTTGCGTAACAGAAATAAGAATAAGAAAATCTTGCAAGATATTTCACAAATGCAGTCAGTGTTGACGTTGAGGGTCGAGGCGGCTCACTTCTCTCACCTCTGACACAAAAAGGTTTATTTTCCTGTTTTGTCTACATTTATGTCCTCCAGAGAGGTTCCTTGATGCCGGAGAGGGGGCTCTTAACCCAAGGGATTGGTCTTATCCACTTCCTTGGATTGAACCTGACTGTCTTCCATACCAGAGGCTCTTTATGATGCGACTGCTGTGGGTTCAATGCTTCCCGTATATATTTTGCAATATGTATTTTTGTAGCCAGCTGTGTTAATCAATGCATCACATAGTAAATGTGTAATGGTGAGGCAGCTAAACTCATCTGATATGGTAATTAGGAGGTCATAAATGTGGTTAGGACTTCAGCTGAAATGATGAGTTGGCCAGGGACGTGTTGGCTTGTTTTATTAAGTTTTTGTTTAGTATAGAAAATTAAAGATTTACAGTTGACTTTTATTGTATCTTATGTGTAAATTAATCTTGGATAATACCTTTTAGTCTTACCCTGACCCTTTTAAATTTGTTGAGTAAGTTTGTAGGTTTCGTGTGGAAGTTATGCTGCATGACCCTTGTCGGTTTAGCGCTTTCTTTGATTTTAATAATATAATAATAGTATGGAAGTTACCTCAAGGTAGATGCCCCTCAGGGGAGGTTCCTGGGTGTTGGTGTGGGCTCTTGATCCAAGGAATTGAACATAATCTCGCTTGGATCAAACCTGATTACCTCCCATTCCCCAGGTGTTATGTTAATTAATAATAACTTATTAATAATTGCTGGTCATTTTTAATATTTATTCAGGTTAATTTCTTTTGTAGATTGTGCATATTTTTTGTATATTATATATATATGAGAAAAACACACGTGAGAATTTAAGACAGTTATTAAGGATATGTTTTCGCCAACCAGTGGCTTCTTCACTGCAGTACAGGGATCAAGATACAGTTTTTAAACTGTAGTGGCAAAAGGCAGGTGTGACATACAGCCAGTTATATCCTGGTATTTCTAGAAAGTGCTGAAAAGCATGTGTATAAGTTACATTCGTTTATTATATATTTTTGGGGTTATCCTAGGTAATTACACATGTGCTGTTATGTTTGATAATTTATGTAGCTGTATTTATGTGTACATGTACCTGAATAAAACTGACTTACCTATATTATAGGCCTTCAAAAGTGACAAGTGATGAGGATTTAACCAAGGCCTATCCCATGCAGTACTGCTTAAAATACTGTACAATATGCTGATTTTGATCATCCGAAGTATTTTCTGATGGGTAGACAGCAAATATACAGTTCTGTAAATATTTTAGCTTGAAGGCTATTCCATGACCAAATCACTCTGTTCTGATTATTATTTCTTTTGAGTGTTAATATAAACTAGATTAGTGATATATTTTGGATATGGCATATGAAACAAAAAATGAGTTTGTTGAGATGAGGATACAATGAATTACACATCAGTCAATTAATTTTTTTTTTATTTTTTATTTATTTATTTTTTTTTTATTATCACACTGGCCGATTCCCACCATGGCAGGGTGGCCCGAAAAAGAAAAACTTTCACCATCATTCACTCCATCACTGTCTTGCCAGAAGGGTGCTTTACACTACAGTTTTTAAACTGCAACATTAACACCCCTCCTTCAGAGTGCAGGCACTGTACTTCCCATCTCCAGGACTCAAGTCCGGCCTGCCGGTTTCCCTGAACCCCTTCATAAATGTTACTTTGCTCACACTCCAACAGCACGTCAAGTATTGACGTGCAGTACAAAAAAAGCAGCAGTGCAATAAAAGGTGATCAAGCTGTGTAGGAAGATAAATATTCATGTTATTTGGATTTAAATTACTGTATAGTATTAGCACAAATATTTACATTAACAAATTTACTCTGTTGCATCTTGCACAAAAACCAGCAGAGGCATAAACTGGTGACAGGTGGTGATTTAACCATAGATAAATCAATAGTTACAGTGGCCCTTTCTGAAAAAGTCTTTGTTACTGAAGGGCTAAGAACCTGTCCAAGCAATTGGAGCTACCCTTACCATTTCTTGGATCAGATTATCTCCCATTCCCCTGACACTGCCTGATCCCTTTGAATTTAGCACTTTTAATAATTATTATAATCCAGTGGTGTCCATAGTACAGAGAAACTGAACACTGCCTGACATCTAATAACTTCATTTTTTCCAATAAATACTGTCAACCAGGGTCTTCTCAATGTATATACAGTGGAACCTTGACTTACGAGTGTCCCATCGTTCAAGTTTTTTGAGATACAAGCCGTCGATCGGTCAATTTTTTGCTCTGAGTTACAAGCCAGCATTTGAGTTGCAAGCCAGCTCCCCCCACTTCCCCCTCAACCCAAAACCTGGACATCTCTCTTGTATATCTATGATTTCATGCTTTAATTTCATGGAAATCATCCTCTTTTTCTTATCAGCGCTGTCCTTTGCACTTTCTTTCTTAGGACCCATGGTTAGAAAAGCAAAATTTGGCCAAATGACTGTCAAAAATGTAAGTAAAGCAGGAGAGAACTGCTCCCACAGCTAGGTAAACAGTGCACTGAGTTGACTTCGTTCTAAAGCTCTCGTTGTTATAATGCATTAGTATTATTATTTAGGGAACTGAAGCTCTTACGTTATTGTAATAATGATAATTATTATAACTATTGATAATTTAGGGAACTGAAGCCCCTTACCAGCGTCAAGGTTCCTTAATGATGGTGAGGGACTCTTGATCTAGGGAATTGGATATGTGCTCTAGTTCCCTAAATTAATAATAAAAATTATAATAAAAATGGAAATCATCATCATTTTTGTCTCAGCACTGTCCTTTACACTTACTTTCTTAGGACCCATGGTTAGAAAAGCGAAATTTGGCCAAATGACTGTCAAAAATGTAAGTAAAGCAGGAGAGAACTGCTCCCACTGCTAGGTAAACAGTGCACTGAGTTGGCTTCGTTCTGAAGCTCTCGTTATAATAATGTATTATTATTTAAGGAACTGAAGCTCTGTTGTTATTGTAATTATTATAATTATTGTTATTATTGGGCTTCAGTTCCCTAAATTATCAATAATAATAATTATAATTATAATACAGTGGACCCCTGGTTTACGATATTATTTCATTCCAAAAGTATGTTCAGGTGCCAGTACTGACCGAATTTGTTCTCATAAGGAATATTGTGAATTAGATTAGTCCATTTCAGACCCTCAAACATACACATACAAACACACTTACATAAATACACTTACATAATTGGTCACATTGGGAGCTGATCGTAAACCAGGGGTCCACTGTATTGCAATAATGATAGAGCTTCAGTTCCCTAAATTAATTATAATAATGATAATAGTTGTTACAATAACGATAGAGCTTTAGTTCCCTAAATTAATAATGTACATAATACATATGTAATAATAATTCAGAATGCTGCTGCTAGTTGGCAGTACACATGTTTACGTCGCTGTTGATGCAGCTCTCTTCTGCTTTGCTTACAATTTTGACAGTCATTTGGCCAAATTTCGCTCTTCTAACCCAAGGGCGTTACAATAACGTCTAAGCTGCAGACTTCTCTCCATGAAAAGATGGAGAAGCTGCTTCTGATGTGGTTGAGAGAGAAGCAGCTCGCAGGAGATACCATATCAGTTATGTTCAGTGATTAAAGAAAACAGATTGTATCAGTTATGTTCAGTGTGTAAGTACATATACACTTTATAAACAGTTTATCTCTTTACATTCTGTGGTGTATTATGATTATTATATGTTTATATACGATATTTTCAATGTTTTCCTTAGAATACTAATGATCTAATGCAGTTAGCCTCAAAAATACTCTGTTTTCTCTTACAATAAGAGCATAGGAAGATACTAGTCAAAGTTGGACAGGAAATGGCGGACGCTTCCGCCGCTGCCTCTGCCACCATATTATGGCCTATTTTATTCATTCTAGAGTATATATCATGTTTCTGTGTTAATTATATTATTTATTATGTCATATTAGATGAATTGTGATAGATAAATAAGCCATACAGTTGATAATAGCGTCATATTCAAGTATTTTTCCTCGTCTCTCCAGAGTGCAGGAATGAATTAATGGCTTTTCAATTTAAACGAGGAAAATTAATTTGATATACGGGTAAATTGAGTTATGAAGCTCCTGGAACGGATTAAACTTGTAAGTCAAGGTTCCACTGTATTTTCCATTTTCTGCTGGAGCTCCCACAGCCTAATAATTCCTCCATTAATTGGGTTCCTCATATTTTATGGAAGCAGGGCTCAATATTGCAAGGACTTTATTTTTCTTTACATTTTATTCCAAGTCCAATAAAAAATCTGTTATCATATTACAAGCTGTTTATTCTTGTGGAACTTTTATTGGCATTGGAATGTTGGCTTGTGACAGTTGGGCCTGATGTACATACAGTAAATGTACTTTTTATTGTTAAATACACCCCCTCAGTGGCATTGCCTTGACACTGGTGAGGCACTCTGGAGCCAAGGAATTAGACATATCCTGCTTTTCCTTGGATTGAACCTAATTGCTTCCCAGTCTCTCAGGTACTATATAACCCCTATGGGTTTATAGCAGTCCCTATGACTGTAAATTAAATTTACATCATCTGTTCCTCTTTCTTTGCTGCTTTCTCTCTTTTCCAGTCTATAAAGGATATTAGATACAGCATTTTTTTTTTAGTTAATGACCATTAGATTCTATCCAGAGAAACCTTAATTTTTTTCCAGGTAGGACGTGAGTGAATAGACATCAAGCCATGGGGACCCAGGAGCAACCATGTTACACCCTCATTCAAGGGCCAGCTGACACTGAGCAGCCTTCAGAAATGCAGTTAAAACAAGACTTGGGTAAAAATTATTAATTAATACTGAATCCTCCACAGGAAATCTTATTTTCAACATCAGGCATTTCATGTAGTGATTGCATTTGTAAAGGAATTACATAAGCTATTGACTGAAAATGTGAAGGATTCATTTAGGTTGTTTGACCAAATGTACAAATGATTTGTGTAACCTAAAAATGATTTTAAATGAAAAATATTGATATGTTTTTTATATCTAGCTAATCAAAAATTGCATGTACTGTATTTTTTCCAGAAAATGGTGATATCCCTGTCAAGACTGCAGCTCTGAAAAAGGTCATCCAGCTGATCTTGAATGGAGAACGTCTTCCAGGGATCTTGATGACTGTAATACGCTTTGTAATGCCACTTGAAGATCACACTATTAAGAAGCTGTTGTTGGTTTTTTGGGAGATTGTGCCCAAGACCACACCAGATGGCAAGCTACTGCAGGAAATGATTCTTGTTTGTGATGCCTACAGAAAGGTACCTAATTTACATTTTCAATGAACAGATAATGCTAGTAATGTAGCGAGAATTTATTTAATTAGTGTGCATATGGGGCTTATAGTGTGAAGGGCACATTAGCATAATTTTTGTTTTAATTAATGAAGCATATTTTATAATTTTGTTTTACATGATGGTAGGATTGCTGGTGTCTTTTGTCTGTCTCATAAACATGCAAGATTTCAGGTATATCTTGCTACTTCTACTTACACTTAGGTCACACTACACATACATATACAAGCATATATATACACACCCCTCTGGGTTTTCTTCTATTTTCTTTCTAGTTCTTGTTTATTTCCTCTTATCTCCATGGGAAAGTGGAACAGAATTCTTCCTCCGTAAGCCATGCGTGTTGTAAGAGGCGACTAAAATGCCGGGAGCAAGGGGCTAGTAACCCCTTCTCCCGTATAAATTACTAAATTTAAAAAGAGAAACTTTTGTTTTTCTTTTTGGGCCACCCCGCCTCGGTGGGATATGGCCGGTGTGTTGAAAGAAAGAAAGATTTTATACTTTACCCTTCTTAAAAATTGCTACATAGTTTAATCATTATAATATATATTTCAGGATCTCTCCCATCCCAACGAATTCATCAGAGGATCAACTTTACGATTTCTTTGCAAACTGAAAGAACCAGAGCTGCTTGAGCCCCTGATGCCCACTATCCGCACTTGTCTTGAACATAGACACTCTTATGTTCGAAGGAATGCTGTTCTTGCTATTTTCACTATTTACAAGTAAGTTTCATAGGTTACTGCATTATATTGTTGGATTAAAATGTTGGTACTATAGACATATAAACTAGCAAGAAAAAACCACTTTGGTACCAAAGTCTGGTCAGAGTTAGCTGTACATTGTCACTATATTAGACATTTTGTTTTGTAACATTGACTTGTTCTGGGCACATAATTTATTTTTATTTTACTTGCCCTAAACAGTGGGGTAGCATCTAACAGGTCATGGCAAATTAGTTACAGCACAGTATTACACAATACAGGAGGTCCTGCTTTACAGCATTTCACTTATACAGTGGTTTTCAGTTATACCTATTCTTTATTTATTCAGGAGACCTACATTAAATATATTCACCACAATGTAATGTGGTGTACTGTATATGCATTTTTTTAGGCCTAGCTCACTTAATATAATTTGGTTATTGTGTGGTTTACAAGTAGTAAAATAATAATTACAGAGTGTACCACTAGAACACCTAGCATGGCTATGGTCCAAGTCAGACCGAAACATCGTTGTAAGCTACTCGATCCTATGTGCAGGTTGTGTATTAATAAAGTAATTGTACATAAATTTTAAAAATTCTTTTAATTTCATGATGGTTTACAGTACAGGTCGGTTACTTTTAAATCTTTTAAATCCATTGCTGCTATTTGATCGTGCAACACCATCATAAGTATGAATAAACTACTCATTGTGCACTTTCATTATTTCACTTGATCACTTTCCCTCATGGGTTTACTTCATCTCTTATGATTATCCTGAGTTTCATTCTTGTACTGTATTGTGCTTTGCATTTTTTCTGTAAACAGCATATCAGTTATATTTTAAATTGTCCACAATCACTCTTCAGCAACCTTCCCTTTTCTGCACTGGTCAGCCGTTTTTTCTTTTTTTTTTTCTTTTAACATTATTTCTAAATGGAGGTTGTGTAACTGTAGTATTGGTGGAATCTAAAGGCATGTGTATATGCAGTGGAATCTCGGTACTCAATCTGAATTCGTTCCAGAAGGATGTTTGAGTACCGAATGAATTTTTCACAACCAATATTCTTTATGGTTGGCTGTTATCACTACTCTTTGTGATATATAAAAAAAAAAATACAAAGAAACATGAAATAGTTTACAGCGAAGTTCTGGCAGGTCGTGTTTGTTTGGTTGAGTGCCAAGCAAATGGTCGACTGCCGAGTGATTTTTTTACCGAACAAAGCATTCGAATACTGAATTGTTCGAGTAGGGAGCTGTTAGAGTACCGAGGTAATTGGGGCACTTGTTATTGAATGAGGGGCTATTTGGAAGAAAAATTGCACTTATTTTGTTTTATAAATAAATTTTTGTTTATTTATCAGGAACTTTGATTTCCTGATTCCTGATGCTCCTGAACTCATCTCCAACTTCTTAGAGGGAGAGCAGGACATGTCATGCAAGAGAAATGCGTTCATGATGCTTATACATGCTGACCAAGAACGTGCTCTTACCTACTTGTCCACTTGTATTGATCAGGTCAACTCCTTTGGTGATATTCTACAGTTGGTTATTGTTGAGCTTATTTATAAGGTAAGTTTGTAAAAATATGTTTTTTTCCTTTACATGTTGGAAAAGAAAAAAAAGTAGAAATATTGAGATTTTTAATGATTATTAATCCGCTCAGAAACTACATGCCACTGGGCTGTATGTGGCACTTACAGTACTTCATTTGGTAGTAGCATTTGATATTTTTGTTTAATAAATGTATGAAAGAGGGGAAGGTACCTAGGGATTGGTGGAGAACGTGTTTAGTCCCTTTATATAAAGGGAAAGGGGACAAAAGAGATTGTAAAAATTATAGAGGAATAAGTTTACCGAGTATACCAGGAAAAGTGTACGGTAGGGTTGTTATTGAAAGAATTAGAGGTAAGACAGAATGTAGAATTGCGGATGAGCAAGAAGGTTTTAGAGTGGGTATTGGATGTGTAGATCAAGCGATTACATTGAAGCATATATGTGAACAGTATTTAGATAAAGGTAGGGAAGTTTTTATTGCATTTATGGATTTGGAAAAGGCATGTGATAGAGTGATAGGGGAGCAATGTGGCAGATGTTGCAAGTACGTATATGGAATAGGTGGTAAATTACTAAATGCTGTAAAGAGTTTTTATGAGGATAGTGAGGCTCAGGTAGGATGTGTAGAAGAGAGGGAGACTACTTCCCGGTAAAAGTAGGTCTTAGACAGGGATGTGTAATGTCACCATGGTTGTTTAATATATTTATAGATGGGGTTGTAAAAGAAGTAAATGCTAGGATGTTCGGGAGACAGGTGGGATTAAATTATGGGGAATCAAATACAAAATGGGAATTGACACGGTTACTTTTTGCTGATACTATGCTTATGGGAGATTCTAAAGAAAAATTGCAAAGGTTAGTGGACAAGTTTGGGAGTGTGTGTAAAGGTAGAAAGATGAAAGTGAACATAGAAAAGAGTAAGGTGATGAGGGTATCAAATGATTTAGATAAAGAAAAATTGGCTGTCAAATTGGGGAGGAGGAGTATGGAAGAAGTGAATGTTTTCAGATATTTAGGAGTTGATGTGTCAGCGGATGGATTTATGAAGGATGAGGTTAATCATAGAATTGATGAAGGAAAAAGGCGAGTGGTGCATTGAGATATATGTGAAGACAAAAAAACGTTATCTCTGGAGGCAAAGAAGGGAATGTATGAAAGTATAGTAGTACCAACACACTTATATGGGTGTGAAACTTGGGTTGTAAATGCTGCAGCGAAGAGGAGGTTGGAGGCAATGGAGATGTCCTGTCTAAGGGTAATGTATGGTGTAAATATTATGCTGAAAATTCAGAGTGTGGAAATTAGGAAAAGGTGTGGAGTTAATAAAAGTATTAGTCAGAGGGCTGAAGAGAGGGTTGTTGAGGTGGTTTGGTTATTTAGAGAGAATGGATCAAAGTAGAATGACATGGAGAGTGTATAAATCTGTAGGGAAAGGAAGACTGGGTAGGGGTCGTCCTCGAAAAGGTTGGAGGGAGGGGGTAAAGGAGGTTTTGTGGCCGAGGGGCTTGGACTTCCAGCAAGCGTGCCTGAGGGTGTTAGATAGGAGTGAATGGAGACGAATGGTATTTGGGATTTGATGAGCTGTTGGAGTGTGAGCAGGGTAATATTTAGTGAAGGGATTCAGGGAAACCAGCTATTTTATATAGCCGGACTTGATTCCTGAAAGTGGGAAGTACAGTGCCTGCACTTGAACCCTTTCACTATTTTGGTCATATATATACGTTTTACGAGCCAGTGTTTTGGACGTATTAATACACACAAATTCTAGCGGCTTCAAATCAAACAGGAGAAAGCAGGTAGGCCCACATGTGAGATAATGGGTCTGTGTGGTCAGTGTGCATGACATGAAAAAAATCCTGCAGCACGCAGTGCATAATGAGAAAAAAAACTGACTGTTTTTTTGGATTAAAACGCCGAGTTTGAGGTGTATTTTTGTATGGTATTTATCGTTGTATTCTCATTTTCATGGTCTCGCATGATAAAATGGAAAACATATTACAGAAATAGAGATGATGTTGATTAGTTTCACGATGAAAACTACCTTGAAATTGGGCTCAAAGTAGTGGAAATGTTCGATTTTTACCAATGTTCAGGAGTAAGCCAATCACACCACACGTCCAATACGCATTAACTGGGGAGTCTAATATTCTTTCAGTAGTGCACTGATATTATTTATACCATTTTTACAATAATGCAGTAGTCTGCATAACAGTAAATTTTGTATTTTTTGTAATAATACAAAATCAAAATAGAAAGCAGTAGTGATATAATAGGGGCCTAGAGACGTGACTAATGAACAGAGGATATGTTATTTTAGTGCCAAGAATGTCTACATTGTTTATTCTGGACCCTATTTTGAAATTGGCATCTTTTTTAATTTGCATGAAATTGACCAAATTACCAATTTCTGACCACTTTATTGGGTAGTTCAAATCGGTAAATGGGCGGTTTCTTGTACTCAACTGATAGAAAAAATGGAGTTCTAAAGAAATAGCTATGAGTTTGGTCAACTTGAATAACGAAATTGGCCAAAAACAGGGCTTAAATTCAGCGAAATAGCTGATGCGTATGTCGCCAAGACCGCTTACTTCGCGGGAGTGTAATTCCATGAGTTTTCGACCAAATTTCGTACTTTTGGTGTCATTACCACCGGGAAAAGATTCTCTATCATTTCATAAGAAAAAATAATTGTTTTTTTTTTTTTCCAAAAATTTAGCGACATAGAATGACAGTTTCAGAAAGGGGCTTGCAACAGTCAAAGGGTTAAAGGAGGGGTTTGGGATATTGGCAGTTTGGAGGGGTATGTTGTGTATCTTTATACATATTTACTTCTAAACTGTTGTATTCTGAGTACCTCTGCAAAAACAGTGATTATGTGTGAGTGAAGTGAAAGTGTTGAGTGATGATGAAAGTATTTTCTTTTTTGGGATTTTCTTTCTTTTTGGGTCGCCCTGCCTCGGTGGGAGATGGCTGACTTGTTAAAAAAAAAACAAAAAAAACATTGATAACCTCTCCTCACTTAACGACTAAGTTCCGTTCCTAAGACAACGTTGGTAAATGAATTTGTCGCTAAGTGAGGAGCATTATATAATGGTAGTGGGTTTGTGTCACCCATTTTTGATATTGTTTTAACGTCAGTTTTGCACCATTTATAACATTTCTGGTATATTTTTAAATGTTTATACAGCAGTGTACTCTATATTATAATGAGCAGAATAGAGGAAATTAGCTCTAATATACATTATTTAGG
The DNA here is from genome assembly GCF_038502225.1 of Cherax quadricarinatus. Lineage (NCBI taxonomy): Eukaryota > Metazoa > Arthropoda > Malacostraca > Decapoda > Parastacidae > Cherax > Cherax quadricarinatus. The sequence goes on along the minus strand of NC_091300.1, from coordinate 29,306,458 downwards.
TATGCATACTGGTCAGAGAGCCTGTTGTAAGTCTGAGTCGTTGGTAAACGAGTACGTTGCTAAGTGAGGAGAGGCTTTATAACAGCCTCTCCTCACAGTCACAGCATTTTTTTTAAATTTGCATTTAATACTAAAAAGATTACATAGAAGTGCCATTCTTTTAAGTTTATGAATCTAGCACTGAATACTTACAAGGTAAAACAATACCTGTAGTTAAAAAAGTAAATTATAAAGTTATTCAATAATGCTAAAGTTGTAAATGACAAGTCAGAAAAGACTGACTGGTTGTCTTTGAAATTTTAATTAATTGGAGATTAATTTTAGTGAGAGAGAGTATACAAAATTTTTCCAGTTTTTATTAATTCATTTAAGAATATTGGGACCTGAGGAGCAGGGTAATATTTTGTGAAGGGATTCTGGAAACCAGTTAGCTGGACTTGAGTCCTGGAAATGGGAAGCACAATGCCTGCACTTTAAAGGAGGGGTTTAGGATATTGGCATTTTGGAGGGACATCTAAACTGTCGTATCTGAGCGCCTTTGCAGAGACAGTGATTATGTATGAGTGATGGTGAAAGTGTTGAATGATCAAAGTTTTTTCTTTCTTTTTGGGTCACCCTGCCTCAGTGGGAAATTGCCAACATGCTAAAAAAAAGTATATTACAGTTATTGAATTTTTCTTATAAGCTCTTCTGTATTTTTGGTCCTTTTATTTAGATTTATATGGCTTCAAAGCTAGGACTAACACTATTAGTATAAAAGTAGAATAAATTTGAATCTGTATATAAAGTTCCATGATATAGTAACACAAAATTTAGTAGAAATTGGACTTATAGTGAAAGACAATAAATTAAGTAGAACCCTTTAAATGTGTCCAACATACTAGTACACAGGTGATGACTATACGGCTGATGCACAAGTGCGCACAATTCTTTTATGCCTTCAAATACACCACCTACCAATATTTTTGACCTCAGCACACCTGTTTGGGCCTCCTGCAACCTTCTCATGCCTTAGGAAAAAAAACTGAAGACCCAACAGGTTCACGTAATGCATCATGGGTAACACTGCCGAACTAGCATATAAACAATGAAACTAGGACCTCGTGCCACCACCAACTTCCCTACCAGCAAGCAAGATGTAGAGCTGGCAGAAGGTTGTTTTACAGATTCTAAATTTATTATGATTTCATAATAATAGTGGAATTCAATAAAAAATCATACTACAGTTTATTGATTTGTCCTAGGACAATTCAGTAGTGTCAAAAAATGTGACTTATTTCCATGTTTCAATGGGTATTACACCTTGAAACAATTTTAATATAAAATTTCCTTGTAAATGCATGTTTTATAGCTTTGAAGGCACACAGGTGTTATGGACACAGCAGTTACATTATTTATATAACCCAGGATAAAGAGAAATTTTCATTTTTCTCTTTGGGTCACCTTGCTTCGGTGGGATACAGTCAGTTCACTGAATGAAAAAAAATCCTATATTATACAACTATTATCATTAACCTAGGATAATTCAATATAGCTAAACAGTATTTTCATGCTTTGAGGAGTGTTATACCTTGAAACAATAATAATACCATAAGGATTCATTGGACATTGTATTAAAAAATTAGAAAAAACATTTATTTGCAACAATTTATACATACAGTGGACCCTCGGTTTTCGGGTTTAATGCATTCCAGAGAGACCGGCGAAAATAGTAATCGACGAAAGCTGAAACCATTTTCCCCAAGAAATAATGTAAATCAAATTAATCCGTTTCAGACACCCAGAAGTATTAACAAAAATTTTATTTTTCAGCTTAAATATAGATTTACATGCAGAAAAGAATGACAAATATAAAGCACTAATAAAATGTATAAATGAACATTTAACATCACATTTACCTTTATTGAAGACTCTTGCTGGTGTGTGGCAGACAGGGAGGAGGGGAGAGGGAGGTGAGTTTATTGTTTGAAGACAGGACAATATGCTTCAGTATGACACTGATATCAACTCTGGCTTATTTATCTATCACAATTCATCTAATAGCATAGTTTTGGAGTGGTTGGTACTATTATTTAATAAATATATGGAAGAGGGTAAGGTACCTAGGGATTGGCAGAGAGCATGTATATAGTTCCTGTGTATAAAGGCAAAGGGGATAAAAGAGAGTGCAAAAATAATAGGAGAATAATTGATAGGAGGGAAATAAGAGCGTTTAAATCTGTAGGGGAAGGTAGACGGGGTAGGGGTCGTCCTCGAAAAGGCTGGAAGGAAGGGGTAAGGGAGGTTTTGTGGGCGAGGGGCTTGGACTTCCAGGAAGTGTGCGTGAGCGTGTTCGATAGGAGTGAATGGAGACGAATGGTATTTGGGACCTGACAATCTGTTGGAGCGTGAGCAGGGTAATATTTAGTGAAAGGATTCAGGGAAACAGGTTATTTTTATATAGCCAGACTTAAGTCCTGGAAATGGGAAGTACAATGCCTGCACTCTAAAGGAGGGGTTCAGGATATTGGCAGTTTGGAGGGATATGTTGCGTATCTTTATACGTATATGCTTCTAAACTGTTGTGTTCTGAGCACCTCTGCAAAAACAGTGATTATGTGTGAGTGAGGTGAAAGTGTTGAATGATGATGAAAGTATTTTCTTTTTGGGGATTTTCTTTCTTTTTGGGTCACCCTGCCTCGGTGGGAGACTGCCGCCGACTTGTTAAAAAAAAAAAAAAAAAGTCTGTTAAGTATACCTGGTAAAGTGTATGGTAGAGTTATTATTGAAAGAATTAAGAGTAAGATGGAGAGTAGGATAGCAAATGAATAAGGAGGCTTTAGGAAAGGTAGGGGGTGTGTAGACCAAGTGTTTACAGTGAAACATATAGATGAACGGTATTTAGATAAGGGTAAAGAAGCTTTTGTGGCATTTATGGATTTGGAAAAGGCATATGACAGGGTGGATAGCGGGGGCAATGTGGTAGATGTTGCAGGTGTATGGTATAGGCGGTAGGTTACTGAAAGCAGTGAAGAGTTTTTATGAGGATAGTGAGGTTCAGGTTAGAGTACATAGGAGAGAGGGAGATTATTTCCCAGTAAAAGTAGGCCTTAGACAAGGATGTGTGATGTCACCATGGTTGTTCAGTATATTTATAAATGGGGTTGTAAGACAAGTCAGTGCAGGGGTCTTGGCAAGAGGTGTGGAGTTAAAAGATAAAGAATCAAACACAAAGTGGGAGTTGTCACAGTTGCTCTTTACTGATGACACTGTGCTCTTGAGAGATTCTGAAGAGAAGTTGCAGAGGTTGGTGGATGAATTTGGTAGGGTATATAAAAGAAGAAAATTAAAAGTGAATATAGGAAAGAGTAAGGTGATGAGGATAAAAAGATTAGGTGATGAAAGATTGGATATCAGATTGGAGGGAGAGAGTATGGAGGAGGTGAATGTATTCAGATATTTAGGATTGGACGTGTCAGCAGATGGGTCTGTAAAGGATGAGGTGAATCATAGAATTGATAAGGAGAAAAGGGTGAGTGCTGCAACTAGGAGTCTGTGGAGACAGGGAACTTTGTCCTTGGAGGCAAAGAGGGGAATGTATGAGAGTATAGTTGTACCAACACTCTTGTATGGGTGTGAAGCATGGGTGATGAATGTTGCAACTGCCTCCAGCCAGTGGAGATGTCTTGTTTGAGGGCAATGTGTGGTGTGAGTATAATGCAGAGAATTCTTAGTTTGGAAATTAGGAGAAGGTGTGGGATTACCAAAACTATTATCCAGAGGGCTGAGGAGGGATTGTTGAGGTGGTTCAGACACGTAGAGAGAATGGAACAAAACAGAATGACTTCGAGAGAGTATAAATCTGTAGTGGAGGGAAGGCGGGGTAGGGGTCGGCCTAGGAAGGGTTGGAGGGAGGGGGTAAAGAAGGTTTTGTGTGCGAGGGGCTTGGACTTCCAGCAGCATGTGTGAGCATATTTGATAGACAAATGGTTTTTAATACTTGACGTACTGTTGGAGTGTGAGCAAAGTAACACTTATGAAGGGGTTCAGGGAAACCAGCAGGCTGGACTTGAGTCCTGGAGATGGGAAGTACAGTGTCTGCACTCTGAAGGAGGGGTGTTAATGTTGCAGTTTTATAACTGTAGTGTAAAGCACCCTTCTGGCAAGACAGTGATGGAGTGAATGATTAAAGTTTTTTTTTTTATCCCATCCTGCCGTGGTAAGAATCGGCCAATGTGTTAAAAATAAATAAAAAAAAAAAGCATAGAAAAATGACATATACTCTAGAAAGAATAAAATATGGCATTACAGTACGTATATCACGAGTTGTGGTGTTATTGGTTGTATAAGGGCCACTGAGAGCATAAGCCTTATGTATTGGTGGTGAAGGTAGCAGCAGAGGTGGCTGTGTTGTCAGTAGCCCTATATACTTCCAACAACATTGCAGGAGTCAGCTTTGTACTGTCCTTTTTCTGTTGATTAATCGATTAACTTATTTGCTACACTTTATCGCTGGCTGGCACTATAGCCTTTATTGACTCGTGCTGCTTTAGTATCGTGCATATCGTAGAATTACTAAAGGCACATTGTCCCCTCTCTCTTCCTCCTCCACTTTGGTACTTTGCTATAATTTCTTTCCTCACTTTCTTTACCAAAGGACTGGTACTGGGAGCTTTCTTTGAGCCCATGGTGGCTTATTTAGCAGTCACACACAATAAACAAGTGCCAAAAACAATGGATTATTACGAAATGTTTCGTATGACCACGCAGGATATGTTCACTCACTGAGAAACAATGTGACACTGTCTCAGAATGCATGTGGGAGGGGGCTTTGTGTGCGCACTCGGCACTGGATAGGTTCCGTACCATTGACGAAAATGGAATCAATATTTTGATGAAAAAACTCGGCGAAAACAGAAATCGGCTATAACGGAGATCGACGAAAAGTGAGGGTCCACTGTATATTCTAAGTAGAATAATTTTGAGCTATGCATTTCTAATGTTTAAAGTACCAAAATCCCTTGAAATACATTTAATATCATAGGAAACTAGTGTACATAGTACAGGCACTCCTCACTTAACGACCGAGTTCAGTTCCTAACAGTAAGTTGGTAAGTGAATTGGTTGTTCAGGAAGGAGCCCCTCCTTAGTGATACTTCAAGCATGCTGTACTGGTAGTGGGTTTGTGTCGGCTATCTTTAGATATTGTTTCAATGTCACCTTTGCAACATTTATAACATTTTTAGTATATTAAAAATAGGTATTAAAAACCAATGAAAAAGTAAAATACATAGAGTACACTGGTCAACGGCCATACCACGTTGAACACACCGCTTCTCGTCCGATCAGCGAAGTTAAGCAATGTTGGGTTTGGTTAGTACTTGGATGGGTGACCGCCTGGGAACACCAAATGCTGTTGGCATAAAAAAAAAAAACACTGGTCAAACGGCTTGTCGTAAGTTCGAGCAGTCGTTAAACAGGTAAGTCATTAAGTGAGGAGTACCTATATTAAACTGAAAAGAAAATCATAATTTGGCATCAGATTCTAGATTATAAAACATAACAGTTACTGGCACATTTACACTACTGTTGCTGATGATGAGTGATAATTTTTTTTGCCAACTTCAATACACCATAGTCATTTTACAGTATTTTTTTATTTTTTTATTATCACACTGGCCGATTCCCACCAAGGCAGGGTGGCCCGAAAAAGAAAAACTTTCACCATCATTCATTCCATCACTGTCTTGCCAGAAGGGTGCTTTACACTACAGTTTTTAAACTGCAACATTAATACCCCTCCTTCAGAGTGCAGGCACTGTACTTCCCATCTCCAGGACTCAAGTCCGGCCTGCCGGTTTCCCTGAACCCCTTCATAAATGTTACTTTGCTCACACTCCAACAGCACGTCAAGTATTAAAAACCATTTGTCTCCATTCACTCCTATCAAACACGCTCACGCATGCCTGCTGGAAGTCCAAGCCCCTCGCACACAAAACCTCCTTTACCCCCTCCCTCCAACCTTTCCTAGGCCGACCCCTACCCCGCCTTCCTTCCACTACAGACTGATACACTCTTGAAGTTATTCTGTTTCTCTCCATTCTCTCCACATGTCCGAACCACCTCAACAACCCTTCCTCAGCCCTCTGGACAACAGTTTTGGTAATCCCGCACCTCCTCCTAACTTCCAAACTACGAATTCCCTGCATTATATTCACACCACACATTGCTCTCAGACATGACATCTCCACTGCCTCCAGCCTTCTCCTCGCTGCAACATTCATCACCCATGCTTCACACCCATATAAGAGCGTTGGTAAAACTATACTCTCATACATTCCCCTCTTTGCCTCCAAGGACAAAGTTCTTTGTCTCCACAGACTCCTAAGTGCACCACTCACCCTTTTCCCCTCATCAATTCTTTGATTCACCTCATCTTTCATAGACCCATCCACTGACATGTCAACTCCCAAATATCTGAATACATTCACCTCCTCCATACTCTCCCTCCAATCTGATATCCAATCTTTCATCACCTAATCTTTTTGTTATCCTCATAACCTTACTCTTTTCTGTATTCACTTTCAATTTTCTTCTTTTGCACACCCTACCAAATTCATCCACCAATCTCTGCAACTTCTCTTCAGAATCTCCCAAGAGCACAGTGTCATCAGCAAAGAGCAACTGTGACAACTCCCACTTTATGTGTGATTCTTTATCTTTTAACTCCACGCCACTTGCCAAGACCCTCGCATTTACTTCTCTTACAACTCCATCTATAAATATATTAAACAACCACGGTGACATCACACATCCTTGTCTAAGACCTACTTTTACTGGGAAATAATTTCCCTCTTTCCTACATACTCTAACTTGAGCCTCACTATCCTCGTAAAAACTCTTCACTGCTTTCTGTAACCTACCTCCTACACCATACACCTGCAACATCTGCCACATTGCCCCCCTATCCACCCTGTCATACGCCTTTTCCAAATCCATAAATGCCACAAAGACCTCTTTAGCCTTATCTAAATACTGTTCACTTATATGTTTCACTGTAAACACCTGGTCCACACACCCCCTACCTTTCCTAAAGCCTCCTTGTTCATCTGCTATCCTATTCTCCGTCTTACTCTTAATTCTTTCAATAATAACTCTACCATACACTTTGCCAGGTATACTCAACAGACTTATCCCCTTTGCCTTTATACAAAGGAACTATGCATGCTCTCTGCCAATCCCTAGGTACCTTACCCTCTTCCATACATTTATTAAATAATTGCACCAGCCACTCCAAAACAGTAGTCTTATTCAAATCATAAAAATACTCTTTCAGTATGTAAGAAATTTTGTTTCTTCAGAACCTTGCCCCCACACATCGGAAATTTTGCTTCAGGTTATGCCACAGTTAAAGGGTTATGGCTAAAATAGAACTCAAAAGAATAATAAAGTAAATATGAAAGTAATGATGAGCATTTACGGACAGGTATGCCATGCCAATCCTGGAGAAAGAGCACGTTTCATTAGGTGCATCTACAACCTTCTTAACTCCAACAGTCCTGCAGTCCGTTATGAGGCAGCAGGAACGCTGGTTACTCTCTCCTCGGCACCTACTGCTATTAAGGTGAGTTGGTGCTTTGTCAGCATGGTTGTCTGTGGTGTGAATTTTGATAAACCATAATTTACATTATAAGTTATGTGGATGGTACTGTTATTAAATGCTTAAGCAATATTCTTAATGGCATACAATATAAGATTACTAGTAAACATTATTTTTTAATTAGTCTCAGGTAAATAATTTACTCTTTTTGCTTTGATGTCTTTGCTATTAATGAAATTATTTGCTGAAATGAAAATTTTTGGAGGCAGTCTGGGTTGCTTTTGAAGGAATACTTTTCTCAGAGACAAATTTTGGTTTCAGGCTGCAGCTAACTGTTACATTGAGTTAATTGTTAAGGAGAGTGATAACAATGTTAAATTAATTGTCCTGGACCGGTTGGTAGCACTGAAGGACTCTCCACAGCAAGAGAAAATTTTACAGGAACTTGCCATGGATGTTTTGAGAATCCTTTCCACACCCGATTTGGAAGTTCGCAAGAAAACTCTAAATTTGGGTATGATAACAGAATTCCTTTTTAGTCTCTGGTAAGGCCTCTACAGGCAATACTTTTTAAAATATGTATCGTTTGAAACAATTCCTGATATATATTTACTATGGTTATCATGAAAACAATATTTTTTTCCACATCAGTCTCCACCAAAACATGGTGACTGTACAGGAACATGAAAAACACTTCAATTTGAATTTGAATATATTGTCAGCTCTTTCCTGGGGTACAGCTATTGTACAATCAAAATTAAGTTTCATTACATTCTTGTTAAAAGCTGTAGCAAGCCCTAATCAGGGTCTAGCAATTTATAGTTTTGGCTTGTATCCGAATTTAGGTCTTCAACTGTGCATGCATCCATGGCCTCTTGCTAGTAGTATTGTGAAGTCCTACCTAGCTATTCTCTCATTATAATATTTTATGACTTTTAAAATTAAATGTTTTCCTTATGTCTGGCAGCTTTAGAGTTAGTGACATTGCGATCAGTGAATGAGATGGTTGAGGTGCTAAAGAAGGAAGTTGGCAAAACCCACAACATTGTTGAGCATGAAGACACTGGCAAGTGAGTGGAATTTTTTTCTATTACTTTAAGTAATACAGTATTACATCCAGTGGTAGTTAAATCAACCTAAATTGTAGCTGAAAGCATTCACACTACCATTTTATTCATGAACGAGTTTGAGTGGAATTGCTAGGAGAAAGATCTCGTAAAGTAGAATTGGAACTTAAGAAATTGTATGGTAGAATTTTGAGCCCAGCAAAGCAAACACTGTAGGATTGTAATAATTTGTCTTTCTATTTTAAACTTTCCCTTTATTGTGGAATTAACTTGAGTAGAATGTATCCTGGGCACCATTAACATTGCATAGCTCTACATATTGATTTATAGAAGTACGTTCACAGATTTTTTTTTTGTTTTTGTTTTTTCTCTCAACAAGTCGGCCGTCTCCCACCGAGGCAGGGTGACCCAAAAAAGAAAGAAAATCCCCAAAAAAGAAAATACTTTCATCATCATTCAACACTTTCACCACACTCACACATTATCACTGCTTTTGCAGAGGTGCTCAGGATACAACAGTTTAGAAGCATATACGTATAAAGATACACAACATATCCCTCCAAACTGCCAATATCCAAAACCCCTCTTTTAAAGTGCAGGCATTGCACTTCCCATTTCCAGGACTCAAGTCCGACTATATGAAAATAACCGGTTTCCCTGAATCCCTTCACTAAATATTACCCTGCTCACACTCCAACAGATCGTCAGGTCCCAAGTATCATTCGTCTCCATTCACTCCTATCTAACACACTCATGCACGCTTGCTGGAAGTCCAAGCCCCTCGCCCACAAAACCTCCTTTACCCCCTCTTTCCAACCCTTTCGATCCATTCTCTCTAAATGACCAAACCACCTCAACAACCCCTCTTCTGCCCTCTGACTAATACTTTTATTAACTCCACACCTTCTCCTAATTTCCACACTCCGAATTTTCTGCATAATATTTACACCACACATTGCCCTTAAACAGGACATCTCCACTGCCTCCAACCGTCTCCTCGCTGCTGCATTTACCACCCAAGCTTCACATCCATATAAGAGTGTTGGTACTACTATACTTTCATACATTCCCTTCTTTGCCTCCATAGATAACATTTTTTGACTCCACATATACCTCAATGCACCACTCACCTTTTTTCCCTCATCAATTCTATGATTAACCTCATCCTTCATAAATCCATCCGCCGACACGTCAACTCCCAAGTATCTGAAAACATTCACTTCTTCCATACTCCTCCTCCTCAATTTGATATCCAATTTTTCTTTATCTAAATCATTTGATACCCTCATCACCTTACTCTTTTCTATGTTCACTTTCAACTTTCTACCTCTACACACATTCTCAAACTCATCCACTAACCTTTGCAATTTTTTTTTAGAATCTCCCATAAGCACAGTATCATCAGCAAAAAGTAACTGTGTCAATTCCCATTTTGAATTTGATTCCCCATAATTTAATCCCACCCCTCTCCCAAACACCCTAGCATTTACTTCTTTTACAACCCCATCTATAAATATATTAAACAACCATGGTGACATTACACATCCCTGTCTAAGACCTACTTTTACCGGGAAGTAATCTCCCTCTCTTCTACACACCCTAACCTGAGCCTCACTATCCTCATAAAAGCTGTTTACAGCATTTAGTAACTTACCACCTATTCCATATACTTGCAACATCTGCCACATTGCTCCTCTATCTACTCTATCATATGCCTTTTCTAAATCCATAAATGCAATAAAAACTTCCCTACCTTTATCTAAATACTGTTCACATATATGCTTAAATGTAAACACGTGATCTACACATCCCCTACCCACTCTGAAGCCTCCCTGCTCATCCGCAATCCTACATTCTGTCTTGCCTCTAATTCTTTCAATTATAACCCTTCCATATACTTTTCCTGGTATACTCAGTAAGCTTATTCCTCTATAATTTTTACAATCTCTTTTGTCCCCTTTCCCTTTATATAAATGCTCTCCGCCAATCCCTAGGTACCTTCCCCTGTTTCATACATTTATTAAACAAAAGTACCAACCACTCCAACACTATATCCCCCCCTGCTTTTAACATTTCTGTCATGATCCCATCAGTTCCAGCTGCTTTACCCCCTTTCATTCTACGTAATGCCTCACGTACCTCCACCACACTTACATTCTGCTCTTCTTCACTCCTAAAAGATGGTATACCTCCCTGGCTAGTGCATGAAATTACCGCCTCCCTTTCTTCCTCAACATTTAAAAGTTCCTCAAAATATTCTCGCCATCTACCTAATACCTCCTTCTCCCCATCTACTAACTCCCCTACTCTGTTTTTAACTGATAAATCCATACTTTCCCTAGGCTTTCTTAACTTGTTTAACTCACTCCAAAATTTTTTCTTATTTTCATTAAAATTTCTTGACAGTGCCTCTCCCACTCTATCATCTGCTCTCCTTTTGCACTCTCTCACCACTCTCTTCACCTTTCTTTTACTCTCCATATACTCTGCTCTTCTTATAACACTTCTGCTTTGTAAAAACCTCTCATAAGCTACCTTTTCCTCTTTTATCACACCCTTTACTTCATCATTCCACCAATCACTCCTCTTCCCTCCTGCCCCCACCCTCCTATAACCACAAACTTCTGCCCCACATTCTAATACTGCATTTTTAAAACTATTCCAACCCTCTTCAACCCCCCCACTACTCATCTTTGCACTAGCTCACCTTTCTGCCAATAGTCGCTTATATCTCGCCCGAACTTCCTCCTCCCTTAGTTTATACACTTTCACCTCCCTCTTACTTGTTGTTGCCACCTTCCTCTTTTCCCATCTACCTCTTACTCTAACTGTAGCTACAACTAAATAATGATCCGATATATCAGTTGCCCCTCTATAAACATGTACATCCTGGAGCCTACCCATCAACCTTTTATCCACCAATACATAATCTAACAAACTACTTTCATTACGTGCTACATCATACCTTGTATATTTATTTATCCTCTTTTTCATAAAATATGTATTACTTATTACCAAATTTCTTTCTACACATAGCTCAATTAAAGGCTCCCCATTTACATTTACCCCTGGCACCCCAAATTTACCTACTACTCCCTCCATAACATTTTTACCCACTTTACCATTGAAATCCCCAACCACCATTACTTTCACACTTGATTCAAAACTCCCCACGCATTCACTCAACATTTCCCAGAATCTCTCTCTCTCCTCTACACTTCTCTCTTCTCCAGGTGCATACACACTTACTATAACCCACTTTTCACATCCAATCTTTATTTTACTCCACATAATCCTTGAATTTATACATTTGTAGTCCCTCTTTTCCTGCCATAACTTATCCCTCAGCATTATTGCTACTCCTTCTTTAGCTCTAACTCTATTTGAAACCCCTGACCTAATCCCATTTATTCCTCTCCATTGAAACTCTCCCACCCCCTTCAGCTTTGTTTCACTTAAAGCCAGGACATCCAGTTTCTTCTCATTCATAACATCCACAATCATCTCTTTCTTATCATTTGCACAACATCCACGCACATTCAGACTTCCCACTTTGACAATTTTCTTCTTATTCTTTTTAGTAATCTTACAGGAAAAGGGGTTACTAGCCCATTGTTCCCGGCATTTTAGTTGACTTTTACAACACGCATGGCTTACGGAGGAAAGATTCTTATTCCACTTCCCCATGGATATAAAAGGAAAAGTAATAAGACCAAGAACTATTAAGATAAAATCAAAGAAAACTCAGATGAGTGTGTATAAATAAACGTGTACATGTATGTGTAGTGTGACCTAAGTGTAAGTAGAAGTAGCAAGACATGCCTGTAATCTTGCATATTTATGAGACAGACAAAAGACACCAGCATATACTTAAAAAAGATTTTATCACCTTCATTATTCTTGTGTGTAAATTTCACTATCTCTTTCTTCTCACAACCATGCTTTCTGTTACTTTATACTTGTACATTACTTTTCATTGTGCCTTTATTTTGTACTTTATGCACATTTTTACTAACTGTTCTTTACAATCGCACAACTTATTCACTTTTTTATAACCTGTTGATAATCAGCATTTTTTCAATAAACCAACTGTATCCCACTAAGGCAGGGTCACCTAGAAAAGAAAAATGAAAGTTTTTCCTTTTTAAATTTAGTAATTTATACAGGAGAAAGAGTTACTAGCCTCTTGCTCCTGGCATTTTAGTCACCTCTTAAGACACATGTGGCTTACAGAAGAATAATAAATGTTTGTTCATTTATTTTTTTTATTAACACTTCGGCCGTCTGCCACCAAGGCACGGTGACCTGAAAAAGAAAAACTTTCATCATAATTCACTTCATCACTGTCTTGCCGGAGGCGTGCTTACACTACAGTTATAAAACTGCAACATTAACACCCCTCCTTCAAAGTGTAGACACGGTACTTCCCATCTCCAGGATTCAAATCTGGGGCTGGCGGTTTCCCTGAATCCCATCATAAATGTTACCTTGCTCACACTCCAACAGCACGTCAAGTCCTAAAATCTATTTGTCTCTATTCGCTCCTATCTAATATGCTCACACACGCTTGCTGGAAGTCCAAGCCCCTCGCACACTAAACCTCCTTTACCCTCTCTCTCCAACCTTTCCTAGGCTGACTAATACCCTGCCTTCCCTACACTCTCAAAGTCATTCTATTTTGTTCCATCCTTTCTAAATGTCCGAACCACCTCAACAACCCCTCCTCAGCCCTCTGGATAATAGTTTTGGTAATCCCGCACCTCCTAATTTCTAAACTAAGAATTCTCTGCATTATATTCACGCCACACATTACTCTCCGACATGACATAAATTTATTGGCTGAGTGTAAAATGGAAGCCTGTAATTGTTTTACATGATGGTAGGATTGCTGGTGTCTTTTTTGTCTTATAAACATGCAAGATTTTAGGTACATCTTGCTACTTCTACTTGCACTTAGGTCACACTACACATACATGTACAAGCATATATATACACACACACACACACCCCTCTGGGTTGTCTTCTAATTTCTTTTTAGTTCTTGTTCTTGTTTATTTCCTCTTATCTCCATGGGGAAGTGGAAGAGAATTCTTCCTCCATAAGCCATGCGTGCCATAAGAGGTGACTAAAATGCCGGGAGCAAGGGGCTAGGAACTCCTTCTCCTGTATAAATTACTAAATTTAAAAAGAGAAACTTTTGTTTTTCTTTTCGGGCCACCCTGCCTCAGTGGGATACGGCCGGTTTGTTGAAAAAAAAAATTGCAAGATTTCAGATACATCTTGCTACTTCTACTTACACTTAGGTCACATTACACATACATGTACAAGCATATATATACACACACCTCTCTGGGTTTGCTTCTATTTTCTTAGTATTTCTTGTTCTTGTTTATTTCCTCTTTTCTCCATGGGGAAGTGGAACAGAATTCTTCCTTCGTAAGCCATGTGTGTCGTAAGAGGCAACTAAAATGCCGGGAGCAAGAGGGCTAGTAACCCCTTCTCCTGTACACATTACTAAAGTTAAAAAAAAGAGGCTTTCGTTTTTTTCTTTGGACCACTCTGCTTCAGTGGGATACGGCCAGTTTGTTGATTGAAGATTTATTGGCTCATACTATAACAAGCTCTAAATAAAATTTATACTTACCTATGAAAACGAAAGCATGTAATTGTTTTACATTATGGTAGGATTGCTGGTGTCCATTTTTCTGTCTCATGAATATGCAAGGTTTCAGGTATGTCTTGCTACTTATACTGACATTAAGGTCACACTACACATACATGTACAAGCATATATATACAGTGGTCCCTTGTTTTTCATAATTAATCCGTTCCTGGAGGAGCTACTATAAACGAAATTTACGATTTGCGAATCAATTTTCCCCATAAGAAATAATGTAAATACAATTAATCCATTCCTGACACCCAGAAGTATTAAAACAAAAAATTTTTTTACATGAAATGTACATGTAGTACATAAGCAATACAATGGGAAATGATGAATGAAACATTAACAGCATAATACTTACCTTTATTGGAGATGATTCTTAATGTATGGGAGACTGGAGGAGGGGAGAGATTGGATTGTTTACAGTTTGGAAGGGGAATCCCCTTCCAGCAACACCTCAGGTACCAAATGCTTCTCTGGGGTTGCTTCTCTTCTCTGTTTCTTAATGCCACTAGGACCACCTTGAGAGTCACTCTAGTCCTGTCTCGCAAAGTAACTGTGGAGAGAGCTCTGTTTCTGGCGTCTCTTTAACACTTCCCTAAAATGGCCCAAGACTTTGTCACTGTACATATTTCTCACCTTCTTTACCACAGGCTTGGCACTAGGAGCCATGGTAGCTTATTTAGTATTTGCAAGCACTAAAATGAGGGGAATATTATGAAATATTTCGTAGGAGCACTTGAGGGGCCCTTCACTCACTGGTAAACAATGCCAGACTGGCTGGGTAGGGAGGCCGCCCCGGCTCACACCATGCGTACCCGTCCCGGACGAACTACTATTCGCGAGTCAACCTATGAAAAGCGAGTCCATGTTTATACGAAAATACCCATATGATTGGCGAAATTTACGATTGCCGAGAACTACGAAAAACGAGGGACCACTGTATATATACACCCCTCTGGGTTTTCTTCTATTTTCTTACTAGTTCTTGTTCTTGTTTATTTCCTCTTACCTCCATGGGGAAGTGGAAGAGAATTCTTCCTCCGTAAGCTATGCGTGTTGCAAGAGGCGACTAAAATGCCAGGAGCAAAGGGCTGGTAACCCCTTCTGTATAAATTACTAAATTTAAAAAGAGAAACTTTCGTTTTTCTTTTTGGGCCACCCTGCCTCAGTGGGATACGGCCGGTTTGTTGAAAGAAGACTTACCTATGATTGTTAATACCTTTAGCAAACCTTTCTGTTATTTCATTGTCTTTTGTTTTTTCTGGCTCAAATATATTTGTATGATCATTTCTATTTCCATTGCTTTAAGCATTGAGCATGTTGCAATTGTCTCAGTCTGTTCATCATACTAACATCATCTACATAATTTACTAAATTTTCATAAAACCTAGGACATTTATTTTGAATAATGGGTTAAATTTTTTCTTGTTCTATAATTTGAAGGAGGAAAGAGAGGGGATAGAGTGCATAATTAAGTTTTTAATCACCAGCATATTCAAAAATTTTATTAATACAGTGTGTTGTGTGCGGTGGGTGAAGAAGTCACTCATGTCTGAGCTCTGTTAAATTTGCTTTCATTAGGGATTAGCATAAATTCAAAGAGCAGAAAAGTTAAGACTTGTAAAAGGACTATTGTTAAAACTGCAGGAAAATGTAAGATACAGTTATTAGTAAAAGTATAGGAGAGCGGGTTTTGAACTAGGCCTCAAGGTGTTTCCACAGTGGGTCGTGTTGTTGTATACTGAAGGATTGTCTCTCATCTTGTCATAAGCAATATAGTGAGGGATGAGGTATTGATATTCAGTAATGTAGTGATCTTAAAATGTCGATTACAACAATCTGACAAATACCCAGTACGTACATAGTGTAGAATACATGTACAGTGGTACCCCGAGTTTCGAACTGCTCCCAACTCGACCAATTATGTCAGTGTATTATTGTGAGTGCTTTTGTAAGTGTATTTTTGGGGGGTTGGAACAGACTAATCTAATTTACATTATTCCTTTTGGGAACAAATTCGTTTAGTAACGGCACTCGAACAGCCTTCTGAAACGAAGAAAGTTCGAAACTTGGAGTACCACTGTATATGGAATATACACTCGGGTCGAACACCACCAGCGAATAATTACTGCCAGAGGTCAACAGTGTAAATATACAATCAGATGAATATTGAACTATTGTATAAGTGATATAATGAGGGAAAAGGATAGAAATAGGCAGTGATATAGTGAACTGAAAGTGTGGATAAGAGAAATCCTAATAAATCCCGAGTGATAGTGTACAATTTATGGTGTAATTATATGGAATCAAACTGCGCAAATGTACACGCACCCCTACCCTCTTTCCCCACAGATCCCTACCTCCCAGCCCCCTCCTGGCACCCCCACCTCATTCCACAGATCCCCACCAACCATCCCACAACCCAACATCCAAGCCCCCCTTTTTGAACCCCCCACCATCTTTCCACGGATCCCAACCTCCCACCTCACAGCATCCCCCCTGCTCTCACCCCTACCCTTTACCCACGAATACCTACCGCCCAGCCCTCTCACCTACCAGCCCACCTATAACAACCCACTACCCACCACATACACCTGCCCAAGAGTGATCATGGCCAGAAATCAGGTCTGCTGTATATGTGGAAAAAATTTTGGGAGAAATATTAGGGGCAATGATTGTGAAATATGTGGTAAAACATCCCATATATCATGTACAAAACTTCAAGAAGCCATGAGAATTGACCTAAAACAAGAAAATCGATTCTGAATTTGTCCCAGTAAGATGGTCAGCTGGCTGGGCATAAGAGAGGTACTGAAAAGTGAAAATCTAGAAAGTGTAAGAAAGTTTCTAAGGAGCTTGCCAGATATATACAAAGAGTGGAAAATAGGGGGTAAGGAACAAGAAAAGTAGGAAAGTGCAGATAAAGGTGGAAAACAAAGAGTAGAAATAAGAGTGGAGAATGCCATTCAGAGCAAGTCAGAAGAGAACCAAACATGGGTACATAACATAGAGGAAGGGATAAGGGAGGAAGAGAAAGCTAGAGCAGGGACAAACGAAAATGAAAAAAGGGAAGAAATACGCCTAGATGAAAGAGAACAAGAGAACTCAGATCAGGTGGCAGAACTTAGGAAAGACACAAAATCAGTGAATATAGGTAGTCAGGACCTTTGCAGATACTAAGCACAAGGTATGTGTGTATATGGCAGTGCTTGCTGGAATAAACACACCAGAAAATGTGCCAACATGTTGAGGAAGGGAAAATGTCATTTCAACAAAGAGTGCAGGTACTTCCATCCAGTAATGTGTCAAGCTTCAACACAGTCCAGAAAATGTTATGACCTGAGCTGCCCAACCACCATATAAAAGGAACGCAGCAATACAAAGAAAGCAAGGAAAGGGAAAATGAACAGCAATCTTTTTTATACATAATTAAAAACGATCAGACCAAAGAAAGAGACAGAAGGGGGGAATGGTACAGATGGGCAGCAAAATGGGACATGCCAAACCAGGCATCAGCTCATCAGGGCTGAATGTACAATCTAATGCAAAGTCAGTACTGGAGAAACCAGGGGTATGTACACCAAGGACCATACCAGGTAGTACATCACCAGTGGTACTAACGGAACACAAAGAAAGGCAAAACATCCCAAATGGTAATTCCTGCTTCATATTTGCAAATATTCTAGGTCTGAAATCAAATAAAAACAACAAAGTTTTGTCAGTGGGCTCCTATCAGAAGCAAATGCCATGTTTGGAGTATTTACAGAAACACATACAAGGGATGTTTTGGATGGAGAGATTAAGATAGAAAACTATAACATGTATAAATGTGATAGAATTAATAGGTCACAGGGAGGAGTAGGGCTATATGTAAAAGATACTTTCTGTTGCACAGAAGTGCTGAACCCTACGAATGATATAGTAGAAATCCTAGGCATTAAAGTTGAAAATAGGAATTTGGTGATTATCCCAGTATGCAAACCACCATCAGCAACTGCTGAAGAATTTACAGATTACTTAAGGAAGATAGATAGCTATCTAGATAGATAGGCTAGAAAATCCCACACCAAATATCTTACTCCTTTGAGATTTTAATCTCCCTCACGTAAAATGGAAGATGGTGCAACGTAATGTTTTATTAGAAATATCTCCGGGAAGCACCCTGGCTCAACAGGTACATACCAGGGAACTAAACTGAGGCTTTTTGAAAAATACTCATTGAACCAACAGATAATTGATCCCACTAGGAATGAAAATACCCTGGATTTGATATTCACAAACAACGAGGAACTAATCAGAGACATAACAATTACAAAAACAATATACTCTGATCACAACATCAGAGAAGTTCAAATGAGTATTAACCCAGGGTTAGGGAACTGCATTAGTAAGTTTAATTTTAACCACCATAGAATTGACTCGGAAAAAATAAACCAAGAGCTATCAGACATATCCTGGGAATCAGACATGAGTACCCTAAATCCCCACCAGTGCCTAAAGAAGCTGAATACAGAAGCATACAAGGTATGTATGAAGCACGTACCATTGAGGAAACCCAGAAGAAGATCGGATATAGAGAGAGAGCATAGGAGATGGTACAGAAGAAGAAAACGGGTTATTGAATTGCTTAAAAACACAAATGTGTTGCAGCAGAGGAGAAAGAGTCTTAGCTGAGAGATCACTGAATTAGAGCAAAAACTTAGGATAACATACCTAACAGAAGTAGTACAGAGGGAACAAAGGGCCATACAGGATATTGCAAGAAACCCAAAATATTTCTTTCCTATGCAAAATTCAAGCTAAGAACTACCTGCAGAATTGGACCATTATTGAGAGGAGATTCGTATACTGACAGTGAACAGGAAATGAGTGAAATCCTAAAAGAACAGTATGAGTCGGTGTTCAGCAGTCCACTAAATGACAGCAAGGTAGAAAATGCAGAAATATTTCTTCACTCCAGCAGAAGGCCATGCAGACCAACTAACTGACATTAGTACAAATCCCATAGATTTTGAAAAAGAAATGGACAACATGCCCACTCACTCAGCACCTGGGCCAGATTCATGGAATGCTCTATTTTTAAAGAAGTGCAAAGTACCATTAGCAAGAGCCCTCAGTATTCTTTGGAGAAAGAGCTTAGATCTAGGTGAAATACCAGAGGCCTTAAAGAGTGCAGACATAGCTCCTTTCCATAAGGGAGGTAGTAGAGCACTAGCTAAAAATTACACACCAGTAGCCCTAACTTCTCACGTCGTAAAAATCTTCGAAAGAGTTCATGGACCAGCACAACCAGCATAACCCAAACCAGCATAGTTTTAGAGCAGGACGATCATGCCTGTCACAGCTGCTGAACCATTATAACATAATTACAGAGGCATTGGAGGATGAACAAAACGTAGATGTAATTTTCACAGATTTTGCAAAGGCATTTGACAAATGCGATCATGGAGTGATAGCACACCACAAAAATGAGGGCCATGGGCATTATGGGGAAGGTAGGCAGATGGATTTTCAGTTTCCTAACACACAACACAAAAAGTAGTAGTGAGCAGGGCAAGATTCAGAATTAGTGAGGTCAAAAACTCAGTGCCCCAAGGCACCTCTGCTGTTTCTCATCCTCATAGCAGACAGAGATAAAAAACACCTGGCACACTTTTGTATCATCATTTGCAGATAACACTAAAATAAACATGAAAGTCACTACGGTAGAGGACACTGAAAAATTACAGGAAGACATAACCAGGGTTTTCCAGTGGGCACTGGAGAACATGTAAAGCACCTGGGAATAATTATGTGAGCTGACCTTTCTTTTAAAGACCATAATAAGACAAAGATCATGACAGCCAGGAAGATTACGGGGTGGGTATTGAGAACTTTCAAAACAAGGTAAACAGTGCTGATGGTGACACTTCAAATTGCTAGTGTTCCCTCACGTAGAATATTGCTCAGTGCTGACGGCCCCATTCAAAGCAGGAGAAATATCAGAGCTGGAACAAATACAGAGATCATTTGCGGCTCACATTGAGCCAGTAAAACATCTAAATTATTGGGAACACCTTCAAGTCTTGAACATGTGCTCACTGGAGCGGAGGAGAGAGAGATACATTATAATATATACCGAGAAAGTACTCGAGGGTCTGGTCTCAAATCTGCACACTGCCATAACAACATACAGGAGTGAGAGATATGGGAGGAAGTGTAAAATAAATCCAGTGAGGAGTAGGGGTGCAGTGGGGACAATAAGGGAGCACTTCATCAACATCTTGGGTCCCAGACTATTCAACATCTTATTAGAAGATATCAGAAACACAGCTGGAACAAGTGTAGAAGCTTTCAAGAGGAAACTGGACAAGTATCTTCACCAGGTGCCAGATCAACCAGGCTGTGATGGATATGTGGGGCAGCAGTCCTCCAGCAGCAACAGCCTGGTTGACCAGGCAAGCACCAGATGAGCCTGGCCCATGGCAGGGCTCAAAACTCTTCAAAGGTATATCAAAGGGTAGGTAAATGACTTGTAATGACACGTGAATGTGTAATTACAGTAATTATGGATTACTAGCCTTCATGCCTGCCTCTCACCTTCATTACACACCTCAAAACATAGCTAATACTGTACCTCAATTTTCTTAGAAACCATGAATTTTTTATGCTTAGTTTTCTTCTTGGCACCTTCAGAATCGCTAGCATTTCTTTTTTATACAATGGCTATTATCCAGAGATGAGACAAGGTAATGTCAAGATCTAGAATTGTTTAGCACTGGGTCAGCCACACCACACCTCCAGGAAGCCACTGTAAGCAACAAGTGCACGATGACAAAAAGCAAAACAGTGTTGGACCTCCCCTAAAAACAATGGCCTTATGCATTGCCATGCAGCCATCCAGGGTTTTATGGGTCATTCAAGCACATTATAAATTATGGTACATACATCAAGGGGTTTTCAGAGCAAATCAAAAGACAGTTGGTTTTCTTCCTTTGCATGTTGCTAAATTTGCAGTTTTTGGGGTTGTTATTCAAGGATGTACTGAATTTGTTATTTAGCTTTCAGGTTTGTTATGGTCTTGGGCTATTTTGGCATCAGTGATTTCATTGCTGTAATAACAATAGAATTATTTTTATCAGCCCGTTGTAATTTCTCATAAAGTTGTCTTTACTCAAACCTTAATTTTGACATCTTTAAAAAATTTTAATATATGCATTTCTTGAACTACCATATTTTTTTGTGACATTTTTCATTTCACTAGGTACCGTCAGCTACTTGTACGCACCTTGCACACAATCAGCATGAAGTTCCCAGAAGTGGCTGCCAATGTCATACCTATCCTTATGGATTTCTTATCTGACAACAATGAGCTTGCTGCTACTGATGTGTTGGTTTTTGTTAGGGAAGCCATTCAGAGGTTTGAAGTAAGTACAGTTAAAAATATTTTAGTGTGAAAAAATCTTCACATGTAAGTTCACGACACTTGAGAACACACATTTCCCCACTAAGTATATCAAGACCTCTCAGTTTTATTGATAAAGATGTAAAGCATGTCTGTCATGAGTCACTACCATATGCAAAATGTGATACTGTACAGGCAAATATGAAATGCTAATGATTTTATACTTGTTTAAAGTAAGTGGGTTTAATTTTTTATATAATTGTAAGATTGCAAGTTTTGTGCAGGAAACAACAACAACAACAAAATTTTCAGTCTCATTTCATGATTATGCCTGAAAAACTGATGCCGAATTGGGAGGTTCACCAACTGCCCACGAGGAAATTGGTTAGTTGCATAGCAGCATGACACACTGGTCCTATTATTTTCTCAAATCACTTATTCCTAGTAACTTCTTACTGAATTATATTTTTTATCATTTATATCAATATCAAAGTAAGTCACTTTGTGAAGTACATGCATGATTTTTTGTTTATTTATTAATTCTTGAGCAAGGCAGTGTTCATACTCACATTTAAAACCTCACTGACTGATGTCCCAGTATTTGTCCCTGAAGGCTTGGTAGCAATGCCTTATGTATGATGATTTTGTTCCCACCAATTTGTGCACCTTCAGTTTGAATTATATCAGGAATACTGCATTTATCAGATGACCTGTTACTTGTTATTCCCTCTAGGACATCTAAATACTGTAATTTGTAATACAACATAGATTACCTACAACTGAAAAGATTTATGTTTAAGTTTTGGTATTTATTTTATTTTCAACAGCAATAAAAAATTCAAATTAATTAGTGATGTGGATAGTACATGAAATGTATTAAGGTTGAAAGGAGACGAGTACATGCACTTAGGACATCTTAAGTGGGTATGTTTCTGTCGTGGGTCCTTGGTCATGTATAGCAGGGAGAGCAAGTCACGGGTGAAGATCTGATGAAGGAATTGCATCATCTAATTGTCATGTCAAGTGGCAGCAGGGAATCAACTTGGAGCATTGTCCTATGTGCAAGAGTAGTCAAGATGATGATATTCCATTCTTATTTCCTGCTGCCACGTAACATGTCAATTAGATGACCTGACACCTTTACCTGACCTTCACCATTGATTTGCTTTCTCCGTTATATATACTGTTCTTTCTCGTTCTCTTATATCATTTGGAGTGACTAAGGTCAGAGGATTGAAAAGTATCCAGTAAAGATGTCTTAAGTGTATTCACTTGGCCTTTCATCCATATTGTCAGTATCATTTTACCCTCTACCTTTATTTGAAATATATTAAGGATTTTAGATTTTTGACACCCTTTTTCTGGGTGCATGTAAAATTGTATGTGGTACAAATTTATTTAGTGTAATTTTAGGAGTACTTTGAATGTAGAACTACCAACACTAAGAACAGTAAAGTACAGGTTTCCCTTGTTTTAAGTGGTTTTGTTTTAATTTAATTCACTTGCATGGGGTGACCTTACTTCTAATAATTCATTAAATGTTGAATGAATTCACTCTTATGCACCATCCCAAGTCCAGCACCATTTGTTTTTTTACCTTTTACAGTACTTTTAAATGTCTCTCTCAACTAATTTATATTGATATAAAGCATTGCAACAGCCCTATTAGTCAGAACTAGTAAAGTCCTGCACTTCTCAACCTCCCCACATACACATGGTTCTATTGCTAAACCATTGCCTTCCTAAAGTATAAAGTAGCACTGCAGTGGGTCTACTGGCCTAGGCTTTGCCAGTCCTAATCTCAGCATCTCATATACAACTCTCTTGCTAAACCATTGCATTGCTTTCCTAAATAAGAACAAAAGGGCACTTTGGTATTCCTGTTGACCCATACTCACACCCCAACCATTTCTTGTTGTTTTTACTTTTTCAAATAATTCATAAATTGAGAAATGTGACATATGCAAAAAGGAATGTGTTCCTATGATATACATGTTAAATTGGGTTCCCTTTATGCTATTTCACTTTATGCACCAAGGGCCTGGAATACATCTATCACATAAAACAAGGGACACCTGTATATATTATGTAACTTGTTAACTTAACAAACCTTATATGTGGTAACAGTAGTACCAGTTTAATTTTGGAAGATGGGTAGTATATTATCTTTTATGTACATAAATCTGATTTTTTTTCTTTCCCCACAGGTTCTGCGTTCACAAATTATTGAGCGTTTACTCTCAGCACTTCCAACTATTTGCTCTGTAACTGTACAGTGTCACACACTGTGGATTCTTGGAGAATATGCCTCAACTGCAGGTAAATTACATTGCCATTTTTTTTTCTTTTAAAAACATCAGCTGTTTTCTACCAAGGCAGGGTGATCTGAAGAAGGAAACATTCAGTGTCATTCATTTTCTAGCTGTTCTTCCCAAAGTGCATGAACATTACAATTCAAATACTTCCCCAAACTTGAACATCCCTTCCCATCCTTCAGAGTGTAAACACTGTGCTTCCTACCTCCAGAACTTGAATCAGGCTAATTACACATGAAATAAGTATCCTAATGTACTGTATTTAAGAAAAAAGATGAAAGACCAAAAAAAGTGATTGAGTTTAGTATAATGAGTGTATATGATTGTAAATTTATGGATAGAATTAGTTGTATGATGCATAGCACTGTCAAATATTGGGTGGCATCCAATATGTGACAGTCCAGTATGTAATTCCCTCTTGTATAAAAAAGTTCAGGTAGGTAACAAGGTAGGATAACTTGTGAAAGCTACCATGTTGCCATGAAATACTAGAAATACCCATTATCTAATTTTTAAATACAGTTGACCATTGGTTAACACGGTAGTTATGTTTCTGAAAACGGCATATAATATAAAAATCATGTAAGACGAGCTGAAAAATGTGTCGGAAAATAGGGTTACCATCCTTGACCCCCCCCCCCCCCCCCCCCCCCCCCCAAAAAAAAAAAAATAGGCCGATCAAATTTTTTTTTAGATCTTGAAATTGTCAAAAAAAAAAAAAAAACATAATTGTAGGTCAGTGTAGTGATGTGATAGTTAATATGTACACTATTTATAACTACAAAGGTTACATAAGTATTTCTTACCTTAAATACTGGTTGCTGGTGTATGTCAATTTTGAAAAGAGTGGAGAGGGCTGGTATGGCCCTATTGGGCTAACTTGGATGGTTGTGGATTGTAAGCTAAGGTGAGTGGCTGAGGCTCTGCACTGATGCCTATAACTTCTGTTGTAATAAGGACTTCTGTATTGTGGCTCTTGTCTATTTTACCCTTTAGTACTACATACAGCTGATGGTAAGGTATCATCATCTCTGGATCCCATTTCAGAGCAGTGAAAATGTGCATTTTTTCCAATAATATGGAACTGCTCACATGACTGTTGCAGTGTTAACTGTTTTTCTTTGGGTGTTTCTTCCTCATCTTCATCTGTTATCTGCCTCAGTTGTATTTGGGCTTGTTCCTCATCACCTTCTAACAGTTGGTTCACATAATCTTCCTGCATATCTTCACCTGGCAATCTCCTGGTATAAACAACTTTTACATGTGGATCCGTATCCATGAAAATTTCTGGACGAGTATGGGAATTACCAAGAGTGAAGAGAACTTTGAATAAAAGGTTCTTGCTGTGCAGGTTAAATATGACTGGGAATTAAGTGAAGCTTAAACCAGTCAACAAATAATTCCTCTGTCATCCATATTAACTGTTTTGACCTCCCAAATAACTGGTAAGGTAGTTTATTCTGTATCTTTCAAAGCAGAGGGAGCCTTGGAAAGGTAAATAACTATGGGCTTGAGCTTAACCCCTTTCAAAATTAATATTGGTCTCAGTGTCTAATTTAAAAATAAAAATTCTGGAATGGGAGAGAATCTTTTTCTGAAGGTGATGATGCAAAAGTTACAAAATTTGATGGAAAACTTAAAAAATTATTCAGATGCAATGTAGTGTTCTTGGTGCAATTTACACAGTGACTTTGCCAACTTTGAGTCCTATGTTAACCCCTTCAGGGTCCAAGGCCCAAATCTGAAGTGGTGCCCCAGTGTCCAAGAATTTTCCAAAAAAAAAAATTTGTTATTTTTTCTTATGAAATGGTAGAGAATCTTTTTGTGAAGGTAATAAAACAAAAAGTACGAAATTTGATGGAAAATTGATGAAATTATGCTCTCGCGAATTTTGATGTGTCAGCGATATTTACGAATTGGCGATTTTGCCGACTTTGACTCCCATTTTAGGCCAATTCCATTATTCCAGTCAACCAAATTCTTAGCTATTTCACTAGTATTACTGTTCTGTCGATTGAGCACAAGAAATCGCCAAGTCTACTGTTTCAACTACAAATTAAAGTGATCGGAAATTGTTAATTTGGCCAATTTAACACAAAGTTCAAAATATTCCAATTTCAAAATAAGGTCCAGAATAAACAATGTAGGCATTCCTGGAACTAAACTAACATTTCCTCTGTTCATTAGTTATGTTTTGAGGCTTTACAAATAAATTCCATTTTGATTTTTTATTCACATAATGAATTTTTATTCACACCAAAAAATAGACGATTTACTGTTATGCAATACTGTAATAATTGTATAAATATCATCACCATATTTGTGAATGCATATTAGACCCACCAGCTGGCGTGTATTAGACGTGTGAGGTCGTTTGTTTACTCTTGAATATCGGCAAAAATTTAACATTTCTGCTACTTTGAGCTCAGTTTCAAGCCATTTCCAGTGCTAAAACCAATCAAAATCATCTCTATTTCTGTAATATGTCTTCCATTCTATCAAATGAGACCAAGAAATGGCAAATACAACTATAAAAAACATATGGAAAAACACTGCAAAGTCGCTGTTTTAATCGAAAAATCATGATTTCAGTTTTTTTCTCTCGTTATACACAGTGTGCTGCAGGATCTGTTTTATGTGGTGCACACATACCACATAGATGTATTCTCTCATATCTAGGCCCAAATGTACCACTCACAGTTTATCAGAGTGAGCCGAGCTCACGACGTAGATCTACTGTTTGGACCCTGAACGTAAAGCCGTAGATCTACGGGACGGACCCTGAAAGGGTTATGCCAATTCCATTGTTCCACTCAACCAAATTCTTAACTATTTTGCTAGTATACCTACCATCCGACTTATGACCTGCTCGACATACGTCCACTCGACTTATGACCGTGCATCTGACAGCCGGGCTGGGTCAGCTGATGCATACCGCTGTACAATATTCGACAATACTCGCGGTGGCAACGCGCCATGCAGGCAGCATCAGTTTGAGTTACCCTGCCCTATCAGCAGCATCATACTGTATTAACTGTACTAACTGGACAGTAAATTTCACCCTGGCCCCTAAGAGGAAGTCCGAATCTTGCACTGGAGATTGTGGCAAGAAAGGCTCTTACTCTCAAACTCTCCTTACTTATTTTCACTGTTGCACATAAACCTACCTGTATCTGTCTGCCTGTCTGTATATGTCTGAATCTGTCTGCCTGTATGTCTGTCTGTCTGCTTATCTGTCTTTGTCTTCCTATGTCTGTCTGTCTTTCTGTCTACTTGTGTGTCTGTCTTTCTGTCTGCTTCTCTTTGTCTCAGAAGTGCTCATGGACCAATAGGTATTACACACGAAGCAGAGTCGTCACATATTCAATATGATGCTAATATCGCTCTACGGCTTATTTATCTCTCACAATTCATCTAATATGACATAATAAACAATATAAATAACATGAAAACCTGATATACACTCTAGAATGAATAAAATATGAACTTAACTGCTTTAAACTTCACATCTTGTGCCTATGCTGGCATACAGGTACACATTAAAATCATTAAGAGTGTGTTATTGGTCTTGAAGATGCCATGTTAATGATGATAACACAATCACTCTGAGGCGCATTAAATGTGTATAAAACATTAATATGTCCGTTTTACTTAATCCACCTATGTTTTTTCAAAATTATATAATAAGCATACTATGTAACATACAAACATATAAATTAACATAAATATGAGATGCTTTTCCAGTCGGTTTGACAGAGTGAACAAAAACCATTCGTGACTTGGCTGGTAACAACAACAACAACAATTAGTTTGTTTACGAAACTCGCGAACCTTCTACACTCTCCTTCTCTCTTGTTTATTCATTTAATCTTGTTTACTCACCTCTCACTCTACATTAAGACTACAGATGTTTTAAGGTAAGTAATGAGTGAACACTATTATTTTATTATATTTTAATAATATTTTTTTAATATTAGTACATACGTATTATTTTAATAATAATAATCTTTCTTTCAACACACCGGTTGTATCCCACCGAGGCGGGGTGGCCCAAAAGGAAAAATGAAAGTTTCTGCTTTTACATTTAGTAATATATACAGGAGAAGAGGTTACTAGCCCCTTGCTCCCGGCATTTTAGTCGCCTCTTACAACACGCATGGCTTACGGAGGAAGACTTCTGTTCCACTTCCCCATGGAGATAAGAGGAAATTAACAAGAATAAGAACTAGAAAGAAAATAGAAGAAAACCCAGAGGGGTGTGTATATATATGCTTGTACATGTATGTGTAGTGTGACCTAAGTGTAAATAGAAGTAGCAAGATGTACCTGAAATCTTGCATGTTAATGAGACAGAAAAAAGGACACCACCAATCCTACCATCATGTAAAACAGTTACAGGCTTTCGTTTTTTCACTCGCTTGGCAGGACGGTAGTATCTCCCTGGGCGGTTGCTGTCTACCAACCTACTACCTAGGATGCAAAATGCCGCCAATAAAAAGTAGGGGCGCCATTGGTACACTAAGAGAAAACACCATAAGTGTCCGGGGCCCAAAACTGTTCAACAGCCTCCCATCAAGCATTAGGGGAATTGCCAATAAACCCCTGGCTGCCTTCAAGAGAGAGCTGGACAGATACCTAAAGTCAGTGCCGGATCAGCCGGGCTGTGGCTCGTACGTCGGACTGCGTGCGGCCAGCAGTAACAGCCTAGTTGATCAGGCCCTGATCCATCGGGAGGCCTGGTCATGGACCGGGCCGCGGGGGCGTTGATCCCCGGAATAACCTCCAGGTAACCGGAGCACAGATCCACTGTATAGCACTTTGTCTGGATTTTTTGGGTTATCCTAGGTAATTTACACTAAGTATGATAACTTGACTTGTGTGTACCTGTGAGAGAGAGAGAGAGACAGAGATAGAGACAGACAGATACAGATGGAGAGACAGCCAAATTCAGTCAGCCAGGCAGGCAGCCACCCACCCAACCACCCAGCCAGCCAGTCGAATACGTATTACACATATTCCAGAGTCGTTTCTCTTTACTTAGGGCATAGGTTATAGGACATTCTGGCAGGACGACACTACCAGTGGTATTCACCCATTCCTCTGTGTCGACAATACTTAGATAACAGTAACATACGATACTGTATGAGATGTAAAATTTACAATACAGTCCACTACCATGTATACATAATATACAGTACATAAATGAATAAAATATATCAATAGTACATTATGGTAAAAAGAATTAAATAATGATTGTACATTACATTACAGTACTATGTAGGTAGTTTATATAGCAAAGGTTTGACATTATGCCCTACCCAGTATGTCGGCAATTTTCAAAGGTTCGACTTACGTCCATTTTGACTTACGACCAGTTGGTTGGAACCAAGCTCGGGCGTAAGATGGATGGTACTTGTATACTTTTATTCTATCAATTGAACACAAGACCTTGCCCATTCAACTATTTTAACTGCTTTGTAAAATGCACAGAAGTAAGTAATTTGCCTGTAGTCCCTACATGTGAGTTTTTCTGGATTTGCCTGTAGGCTCACTGCAAGACAGAGGGGAAAAAACCAGTATTTGCCCTATTTTTCCCCTACATGTCCTCTGTTGAGGAATGGGATTACCAGCTAAGCTTATACAGTTTGTATAGGGAAAACTTAACTTAGAAAGACAGCTCATCGCCTGCACAGCTGCCCCTGCAGACGAGGTCTTGAGAAGCTGTCGAAGTCATTCCTCAACGGGCTGAAATGAGTTATAATTTGAAACAATAAATTACCCCTAGGGGGTGTTATGTCAGCATATTTCATTCACTGATGGCTGACAAACTTACTTGTGTGGACTCAAAAGTCCGCACCTAACTGCCGACTATAGGTTGATTACAAACTCCTTGCGACTCAAGAACTGCGCAGTCCCCCGTACTACAAGAAATTCGTAACCTACCTTGCTCTTGTAGCGTGAGCTATGGTGTTCTTCACACCTTCGACAGATATCGGTGACTTGATAGAAGCTGAAGTGTCCTTGGATGTCCACGTCTTCCATAGTCTAGGAATACGCACACTGGTACACTATGTTCCACAAGATTTGTCTTTATTGTTCACAATCTTATCACTAAAGAAGCTGATCACACTTCTCTGTAAGTGTTTATTGTGTTTTATGAGACACTTTGTTCACACTAACGCACAGATCGTTCTTTGTTGGTTATCCTGGCGTCAGTGTCACTCTCAGTAGAGTCAAAAGTAATCTGAAGATGCCACAGCGTCCCACGCCGTTACTGCCCCCAGTACAAAGGAAAAGCTGACATAGTACCTTTGTTTCCTTGCCACTTCCTACATGAGGCAAAGCAGAATGTTTAAATCTTGCTGTCTTAAGCATAGACAACAATGTCCACTATCTTTACTATGGTAATAAAGTGGGAGCAGGATTTTCCTTAATTGTCCTGCTAAGGTAAGAGATGTACTGTCTCTTATTAAAATACACTCTGCAACACTGGACTGCAAGGAGCGGCAGTCGCTTGACCACAGGTCGTATACTGGTACTGCATCTGGGATCAATTACTCGCTGTAGCAGTAAACAAGATATTTTCCCCTTCTGAGAGGGCTGGGCCCCTCAGGGCTGAAAGGGGCTGATGGGGGCTAATACCCCCTCCTGGAAAAAATTTCTCCATATCCTCTGCCATGTAAATTGGTTAATACTGTGTTTTTGTCAAAAATATGCAACTCTGTGTGAAAATGTTAACAGATCATGTGTTAGCTGATAATTTACTGTACGTATTTCTAAAATATGTACAGTGGAACCTCAACTTATGAGTGTCCCAACATGTGAGTTTTTTGAGATACGAGCCATCGCCTGATCAACTTTTTCCTCTGAGTTACGAGCCAAAAATCCGAGTTACGAGCGAGCTTCCCCCTCAACCCACAATCTGCACACCTCACTTGTGTTTATCTATGATTTCATGCTTTAATTTCATGGACATCATCCTCTTTATCTTCACAGCACTCTCCTGTGTACTTTCTTTCTTAGGACCCATGGTTAGAAAATAGAAATTTGGCAAAATAACTGCACAAAATGCAAGCAAAACATGAGAGAAATCTTTTAAGGTAATGAATGAATGTACTGTATATGTATTTTATCATTCTGGGGCGCTTTAAATATCATATATTACGTGTGGGTGGGGTGGGGTGGGGTGAGCTGCCCTGGCTGGCTGCCATACTTCCCACACTTTACTTCCTTCAAATAAATATGACTTTCCTCTCACCCTACATTAAGACTACAGATATTTTAAGGTAAGTAATGGGTGTACTGTGTGTGCATTTTACTTTTTATTGTATTTTTTAATGACTAGTTCTATTACTAACTTAATATAAGTTAGTGTAAACTTGTTGTCTGGCATTTATAAGTGGAAAAAATTGCATTCCACTTTAAGGTGGTAGCCTGGAAGCTAACCTGCCATATAAGTGGGGCCCTGTTGTATGTACTCACAATAGAGCGAAAAAGAAATGTGACGGACCTGGGAGTGATAATGTCAGAGGATCTCGCCTTCAAAGACCACAACAATGTATCTACCTCATCTGTTTGGAAAATGATAGCATGGATAATGAGAACCTTCAAAACTAGGGATACCAAGCCCATGATGGCTGCTGGGGTCAAATCTTAGCCTGTTGTTGTTTGTTAACTAGAGCTGTATTAATTTAAAGTTGCAAGTACAACAAGTAGATAAATAAGACACTTGTGCAACAACTGGGTATTTTTTTTTCAAAATGTCTTAATTACATAGGTTTAATTAACTGAATGCAGAGGAACACTGCAGCAAGTTTACTAGCCAATGTTGGGCAAGACCTAAAGTCCAGCTCTTCTCACTCATAACTAGTGGTTTGTATGAAGTTGTAGATGTCTTATGCTTATGTTTACAATTTAAATAAATGACACTGGCCTTTTAGTGTCTACAAAGGCATTTACAATTGTTATTCTTCACATGGTAATAGTAAAGCTAATGATCTATATTTTTTAACAGTTGAGGTTTTGGGTGTAGTGTCCGCTGTGCGAGGAAGTCTAGGGGAGCTTCCTATTGTGGAAGATGAGATGCGCAAGGCTGCTGGTGAGGCCAGTGAAGAGGATGGCTCAGGAGACAGAGCCAACCAACAGCAACAGCAAAAGGTGACAGCTGATGGTACTTACGCCTCCCAGTCTGCTTTCTCAACAACAACGTAAGTATTATGCTGCGTGAAAATGTTTCACTAGTTTAAGTATGCTTCTGCATTGTTTTGGGGCATGTGTAAATTCAGAGTTAAAACTTATATACAGCACTAGAGAGAGGGTTAATGTTAAATGAATGTAATGAAATATAATCAGTTTCATTGAGAAACAGTACATATACAGTGGACCCCCAGTTATCAGCCGGTTTGGTTATCAGCCAACTCGGTTATCGGCAGGGTTTTCGGCACTCGGTTATTGGCCGTTCGCTCGGTTATTGGCCGTTCGCTCAGTTATCGGCCGTTCGCTCGGTTATTGGCCGTTTTGGATGCGTCCATCCACCGGCTAGGGCAGCTAGCGCTTCAGTTTGGCTTTGTCTCTCGGTGGCTGAGGAAGCTTCTGCTCATACATCCAAACATTTCACTTGTTTACCATTGTTTTTAGTGATTTTTCTTGCAGTGCAACTGTGAAATAAGTAACCATGGCTCCAAAGAAAGTTCCTAGTAAAGTTCCTGCAGTAAAGAAAGAGAGAAACACCATGGAATTTAAGCATGAAGTGATACAAAAATATGAGAGTGGTATGAAGGTGGTGGAACTTGCCAGGATGTACAGCAAGAATAAATCAACAATTACATCCATCCTGGCAAAGAAAGAACAAATCAAAGACGCTAATGTTGCAAAAGGAGTTGCTTTTCTAACTAAACAAAGGACACCGATAATGGAAGAGATAGAAAAGTTATTATTATTGTGGACTAAGGAAAAAGAAATAGTGGGGGACAGTGTAGTGGAGTCTACTATTTGTGAGAAGGCAAAGCAGTTGCATGAGGATCTTGCAAAGAAAATGCCTGGAACAAGTGCTGCAGTTTGTGAATTTAGGGCCAGCGAAGGATGGTTTGATAGATTTAAGAAGTGTAGTGGCATACAGTGTTGTAAGGCATGGTGAGGCTGCAAGTTCTGACAAATGTGCAGCTGAAAAGTATGTTCACGAATTCCAGGACTGTGTAAAGACTGGAGGATTTGAACCCCAACAAGTTTTCAGTTGTGACGAAACAGGCCTGTTTTGGAAGAAAATGCCAAACAGGACCTACATTACCCAGGAGGAAAAGGCACTGCCAGGACACAAGCCTATGAAAGACAGGCTTAGTCTTTTGTTGTGTGGTAATGCTAGTGGGGATTTCAAAGTGAAGCCTTTACTTGTGTATCACTCAGAAAATCCCAGGGTGTTTAAGAAAAACAATGTCATGAAGAATAGATTGTGTGTGATGTGGAAAGCTAATCATAAGGCGTGGGTCACAAGGCAAATTTTCAAAGAGCCGGTTAATGATATGGTTGACCTAGTGTGAAAAAATACCTCCTGGAAAAGAAATTGCCACTCAAGTGCCTCCTGTTATTGGACAATGCTCCTGCACATCCTCCAGACTTGGAAGACCAAGTGTTTAGGGACTTCTTCAGTTTTATAAAAGTGAAGTTCTTGCCTCCTAACACCACTCCTATCATCCAGCCCATGGACTAGCTAGTCATTTCTAACTTCAAAAAACTCTACACAAAAGCAGTGTTTCAAAAGTGCTTTGAAGTGACCTCGGACACTCAGTTGACCCTAAGAGAGTTCTGGAGGAATCACTTCACTATCCTCCATTGCATAAGCCTTATAGGTAAGGCTTGGGAGGGAGTGACTTCCAGGACTTTGAACTCTGCTTGGAGAAAACTGTGGCCAGATTGTGTCCAAGAGAGGGATTTTGAAGGGTTTGAGACTCACCGTGACCCTGACCCTGCCGACTCTGTGGACTCTATTGTCTTTGGGGAAGTCCCTGGGGTTGGAGGTGAGTGATGAGGATGTGGAAGAGTTGGCGGAGGACCACAGGGAAGAGCTTACCACTGAAGAGCTACAAGAGCTTCAACTTGAACAGCAACAGACTGCAGCTGAGGAACTTGCTTCAGAGGAAGAGGAAGAGGAAGTGAAGGAGGTGCCTTCTTCAGAGATTAAAGAGTTGTATGCAATGTGGACCAGGGTGGAAGCTTTTGTAGAGAAACTCCACCCTGACAAAGCAGAAACAAGCCATATCTGCAACATGTTTAGTGACAAAACCCTGTCCCACTTCAGGGAAATCTTAGAGACGCAAGAAACAGAGCACTCTGGACAGTTATTTTGTGAGACATTGGTCCAGTGACTCTCAAGCTGGTTCTAGTAGCATTAAAAGACAGAGAAGGGGGATTTCCCTTCCAAACACTAACTCCTCCCTCTTTCCTCCTCCCTATCTTCCAGAAGCCAGCATTAGCCTTCAATAAAGGTATGTAATACTTGCATACTTGTAAAAAAAAATAATTTTTTTGTGAATATTTTTGTTTGGAACTAATTAATTTTATTTCCATTAATTCTTATGGGAAATATTAATTCGGTTATCAGCCATTTCAGTTATCAGCTGACCTTCAGGAACAGATTACGGCCGATAACCGGGGGTCCACTGTAACAGTATTAAAAGGCAAATGATAAATTTTCTTTTAAAATTTGGATGCACTTGCCTTGGTAGTATATTTTGTCATTATTTACCTAAAGACATGTGCAGTAGTACCCCAAGTTTCGAACTTTCTTCGTTCCAGAAGGCTGTTCGAGTGCCATTACCGAACGCATTTGTTCCCATAAGGAATAATGTACTAAATTAGATTAGTCCGTTTCAGACCCCAAAAATACACTTACAAAAGCACTTACAATTTACACTTACATAATTGGTTGAGTTGGGAGCAGTTCAAAACTTAGGGTACTGCTGTACATGGAATCTACGTTATGGAATTCTCATTGGACAGGTCATCTAGAAAGGCAGATGATCGACCACCTCTGAGGAAGTATCTTCTTGAGGGGAACTTTTACCTGGGAGCTGTGATTGCCAACACTCTTGTCAAGTTGGCTTTCAGGTAGTACTTCCATACTTGTCTTCTGCAGTGTATTATATTGATTAGTCTGTAAACTCATGGTATTAATGTAATTCAGCTGTACAATATAATTTCTCAGTAGTCTATACACAATTCTCCAATTTATTATTCTTACATAGCAAAAAAAAAAAAATTCTCTGGTTACTTGATCATATACTGTTAAATTGTTTGCTCTTGATCTATAGACTTGCAGCTACCATCCCCTCATACATCTCCTTATTCCCAGGTGGTGTATGAACCCTATGGGCTTAGCACTTTCCCTTAAATAATAATACCAGTAGTAATAATCTCTTCAAAGTTATGTGATTTATATTTGTATATTTATTTTTTAATAGGCATACATCTCTGGAGAGTGATCCTTCCAAGCAGAATTCTTTTTGTGCTGAAGTGATGCTAGTGATCTCCTCTATTGTGCACTTAGGCAAGTCTGGTTTGCCACAAAAATCTATGACTGATGATGATTATGATCGCATGATGCTGTGTCTTCAGGTCAGTGTTGTGTCCAGCTGATTTTTTAATTGCATTATTGATTTTGTTGCTTATGGATGCTAGCATTAAAAAAAAAATATTTCAAAATACCTTTGGAATTAAAATCCAGTCTTTGTATTTTTTTTTTTTTTTTTACAATGCACATGCCTGCTGAGCATTCAACAGGTGGGTGTGAGTATGCTAGATCAGAGTGGAGACAAGAGATATTTTAGGGTTTGATGTGCCAGAGTATGAGCATTTATGTCTGCACACAATTGTGGCTACACAGTTATTGATTGAATGGTGAATGTATTATTTTTTTTTTTTTAGGGTTACCCCTGCCTTAGGAGGCTGGCAATGTAATTAAAAAATCTTAAAACTATTAAACGAAAATTGCGGTCTCAGTTTTTTCTCTCATTATGCACTATGTGCTGCAGGATTTGTTTTATGTGGTGCACACATACCACATAGATGTATTCTCTCATATCTAGGCCAAAATTTACCGCTCACAGCTTATCAGAGTGAGCTGAGCTCATGACGTAGAGCTATGGTTTGGACCCTCAACGTAAAGCCGTAGATCTACAGCATGAACCCTCAAAGGGTTAAAGTCCAAGTTCATTGAAAATTCATTGAACTAAAGATTAAAAATATATGGCCCCAGTATAGCATAAAGCATTGAGTCTCAACCCTTTGGTTACAACCCAGTTTTGGAACTTAAGTCACTTTACTTCAGTCTCCAAGAGGTTTCCTGCAAATGTACAAACTTTTCTTGGTGCTATCCAACTTGTTTCCTTCTCTCCTTCTTTTAAATGCACAAAGCTGTAACCTGAAGTCTTGAGCCAACACAGTAATAACCCTGCGTGAAATTTCAGTGTATTAACCCTTTCGGGGTTTTGGCCGTACTAGTACGGCTTACACGCCAGGGTTTTTGACGTACTAGTACGCATAAATTCTAGCGCCCTCAAATCTAGCAAGAGAAAGCTGGTAGGCCTACATATGAAAGAATGGGTCTATGTGGTCAGTGTGCGCAGTATAAAAAAATCCTGCAGCACACAGTGCGTAATGAGAAAAAAAAAACTTTGACAGTGTTTTTGGTATAAAACAGCGACTTTGCACCGTATTTTCGTATGGTATTTATTGTTGTATTCTAGTTTTCCTGGTCTCATTGTATAGAATGGAAGACATATTACAGACATTGAGATGATTTTGTCTGGTTTTACAATGAAAAGTACATTGAAATTGAGCTCAAAATAGCAGAAATGTTCGATTTTTGCCAAAGTTCAAAAGTAAACAAATCATGTTAGCTAAGCATCCAATACACGTCAACTGGTGAGTCTAATATTCTTTCACAAGTGCGCCGATATTATTTATACCATTTCTACACTAATGCAGTAGTCTGCATAACAGTAAATCTTATTTTTTTTTTGTGAGAATAAAAAATCAAAGTGGAAAGCAAAAGAAATGTAACAGAGGCCTGGGGACGTGACTAATGAACAGAGGAAATGTTATTTTAGTGCCAGGAATGTCTTTCTTGTTTATTCTGGGCCCTATTTGGAAATTGGCATCTTTTGAAATTTGTGTGAAACTGGCAAAACTGCCATTTTCTGACCACTTTATTGGATAGTTGAAATCGGTAAATGGGTGGTTTCTTGTACTCATTCGATAGAAAAGACGGAGTTCTAGCAAAATAGTTATGATTTTTGTCGACTAGTACAGTGGACCCCCGACTAACGCTATTAATCCGTTCCTGAGAGCTCATCGTTAGTCAGAATAATCGTTAGTCAAGTTAATTTTCCCCATAAGAAATAATGGAAATCAAATTAATCCGTGCAAGACACCCAAAAGTATTGAAAAAAAAAATTTTAACACATGAAATATTAATTTTAATACACACAAACTGAAGAAGACATGCACAGTTACATGACACTTACCTTTATTGAAGATCTGGTGATGATTGATGGGATGGGAAGAGGGGAGTGTGCTGATGGTCTTAGTGTTTAGAAGGGGAATCCCCTTCCATTAGGACTTGAGGTGGCAAGTCCTTTTTCGGGGTTACTTCCCTTGTTCTTTTAATGCCACTAGGACCAGCTTGAGAGTCACTGGACCTCTGTCGCACAACATATCTGCCGTAGAGGCCTGTACCTCCCGTTCCTTTATGACATTCCTAAAGTGTTTCACAACATTGTCAGTGTCACCATTAAACACTTGTTCAGGTTTCAGTCCTTCACTGTCTATGTACTCCTTGAATTCCTGCACATATTTTTCAGCTGCTTTTTGGTCCAAACTGGCAGCCTCACCATGCCTTATCACACTATGTATGCCACTACGATTCTTAAATCTCTCAAATCAACCTTTGCTGGCCTTAAATTCACTCACATCACCACTAGTTGCTGGCATTTTTCTAATTAAATCGTCATGCAACTTCCTAGCCTTTTCACATATGATCGCTTGAGAGATGCTATCTCCTGCTATCTGTTTTTCGTTTATCCATACCAATAACAGTCTCTCAACATCTTCTATCACTTGCGATCTCAGTTTCGAAAACAGTTGCACCTTTGGCAAGAACAGCTTCCTTGATTGCCGTTTTCTTGGCCACAATAGTAGCGATGGTTGATTGGGGTTTTGTGTACAGCCTGGCCAGCTCGGAGACATGCACTCCACTTTCATACTTAGCAATGATCTCTTTCTTCATATCCATGGTAATTCTCACCCTTTTTGCTGTAGGGTTGGCACTAGAAGCTTTCTTGGGGCCCATGGTGACTTATTTTGCAGGTGCAATCACTAAAAAGGCTGTGATAATATGAAATGTTCCGATTGTATGCTTGGAAGCGACCGTGGTGGCTGGCTGGCTTCTAAACACTGGCCAGAAGTGGACGCGTCTCAGACTGAACGAATAGTGTTGGTCAAGTTTTTTAGCGCTAATCGAGGCAAAATTTTTGCGATAAAATGTATCGCTAGTCAGATTTATCGTTTATCGTTGCCATCGCTGGTCGAGGGTCCACTGTATACTGGAATTGGACAAAAATAGGGCTCAAAGTGGGCAAAATCGCTGATGCGTAAACATCATCGAGACCGCTAACTTCGCAAGAGCATAATTCCGTAAGTTTTCCATCAAATTTCATACTTTTAGTGTCATTATGATCAGAAAAAGATTCTCTATCTTTTCACTAGATTTTTTTTTTTTTTTTTTTTTTTTTTTTTTTTTTTTTTTTTTTTTTTTTTTTTTTTTTTTTTTTGCGACCCTGAGAACAAGTCTCTGAGAGGGCCTGGCGACCCTCAAAGGGTTAAAGAAAAAGTAGAATTCAGTATACAGTGGACCCTCGGTTATCAGCCGTAATCCATTCCAGAAGATCGGCCTAAAACCGAAATGGCCTACAACCGATATATTATTTCCCATAAGAATTAATGTAAATACAATTAATCCATTCCAGACACCCAAAAATATTAACAAAAAATAAATTTTTTAAAGATTAATTATAGTTTTACATACACAAAATAATGAGAACTAAATAAAATAAATAAATGAACATTTAAATCACTATTACATACCTTTATTGAAGACTCTTGTTGGCTTATGGAAGACAGGGAGGAGGAGAGAGAGAGGACTGATTATTGGTTGGAAGGGATATCCCTCTCCATAAGGCCTTCAGGTATCAAAGTCCTCTCTAGGGTTACTTCCCTCCCTGCCTGCTACACTCCCTGTATGCCTGCTATACTCCCTGCCTTCCTCCTACACACACTGCTACATCCTGCCTCCCTGCTACACTCTCTGCCTTCCTGCTACACTCCCTCCATGCTACACTCCCTACCTGCATGCTTCACTCCCTTCCACACTCCCTGTTTCCCTGGTACACTCCCTGCTACACTCCCCTCCATGCTACACTTCCTGCATTCCTGCTATGCTCCCTGCCTCTTTTCCACACTCCCTGCCTCCCTGTTACACTCTCTCCCTCCATGCTACACTCCCTGCATGCCTGCTATACTCCCTGTATGCCTGCTATGCTCCCTGCATGCCTGCTACATTCCCTGCATGCCTGCTACACTCCCTGCATGCCTTCTGCATTCCCTCCCTTCCACACTTCGTGTTTCCCTGCTACACTCCCTGCCTCCCTGCTACACTCCCTCCCATGCTACACTCCCTCCATGCTACACTCCCTCCATGCTACACTCCATGCCTCCCTTACACACTCCCTGTCTCCCTGCTATACTCCCTGCATGCCTGCTCCACTCTCTACATGCCTGCTACACTCTCTACATGCCTGCTACACTCCCTCTATGCTACACTCCCTGCCTCCCTTCCACAGCATATGTGTAAAGAACCTAGGATAACCCAAAAAAGCCAGACAGAGTGGCTTACAGTGGAACCCCAAATATCGGCCGTTGTGTTTATCGGCCGATTTGTATTTAGGCCGGTTTTTGGGCGGAAATTTTGTTCCATATTTCGGCCGGTGCCTCGTAAATCGTCCGTACTATATGCATCAGCTCGCCGCCTCCTGTAGGGACGCTGCATGTAGGTGAGTCAGTCTCCCAGTGTCTCTCGGTGAATTAGTATATACTCTGCACATTCATCCAAATATTTCCATAAAATCCATTGGTTTTTGTGCTTCTTTATTAAGTGTGTAGCTACGAATGCAGCTACAATAAATCCTAGCAAACAGAATTACAATCTCTGTAAATACTATGCCTTGGGTATCTGCAGGCACGGTATATCTGGTAAAACAGGTGGGACATGCACCTTTGACCATCCCAAAAAATTCCGCACCCACATGACAACAGGAGAGTGCAACTTCCCCTCATGTAACTTATTTCACCCAGAAATGTGTCACTCATCAATCCATGAAAGAAAATGCTACAACGTATGCTGCCAGGCACATCATCCAAAGGGGACTAGAAAACACAGACCAGTCAGACTATGGGAAACAAAAGAGGGGAGCCACAACCTCTCCATGGACAGAGGTTTTTTAGGGCCAGGAGGGAAAAAAAGACTGGCAAGAAATGACAATAGTAATCCTACATCAACTGAAAACATTTCTGGAGCAGAGGCACAGACATTGGCCTCTACTCCAGAACAACAGATATTAGAGACAGCAAATAAAACCCCCCTAAATTCCACCAATACAATGACATTTGTCTTTGCAAACATATAGGGTCTAAAGCCGTCAAAAAATAACAAAATTCCTTACATCAAGGGACTGCTCACGGAGTCAAATGCAATGTTTGCAGCATTCACAGAAACCCACGTGAAATGTGGATCCCAGGTTATAGCCTATTCCAGGCAACAACAGGGGGGGGGGGGGGTTGGCCTGTATGTCAGAGTCGCGCATTTGCACAGAACAACTAAACACCACAAATTATGTACATAGTTGAAGTTTTGGCGGTAAAGATTGAAAACCAAAACCTTGTCATTGTGGTAGTATACAAGCCTCCAGATGCAACTTCCCAGCAATTCCAGGAGCAGCTTGAGAAATTTGACCAGTGTCTGGAAAATCTCCCAACTCCTGCCCCAAACATCTTTCTGCTAGGAGATTTCAACTTGAGACACCTAAAATGGAGGAGTATAGCAAACATTGTTTTAGGAGAGATCACCCTGGGAGGCAGCTCAGATGAAAATTCACACACACACACACACACACACACACACACACACACACACACACACACACACACACACACACACACACACACACACACACACACACACACACACACACACACACACACACACACACACACACACACACACACACACACACACACACACACACACACACACACACACACACACACACACACTAACTATTAAATCTCTGCACCAAATTCACCTTTAACCAACAGATAGTAGAGCCTACAAGACTAGAAAATATGCTGGACCTCACCTTCACTAACAATGACGATCTGATACGTAATATAACTGTATCAAAGACAATACACTCAGATCACGACATAATAGTGGTACAGACATGTATGCACAGGGCTCCTGACCAGCAAAATGTGAACAGTCATGAAGGTCTCTTCACAAAATTCAATTTCAATAACAAAAACATGCAATGGGATCAAGTAAACCATGTCCTAAATGAAACAAGCTGGGAAGATATTCTAAACAACATGGATCCGAACATTTGTCTTGAAAAAATAAATTCTGTGGTTCTTGAGATCTGCTCAAGACATATTCCATTAAGAAAAAGGAAGAGAAGATGTAAACTAGAAAGAGAAAGACGTTCCCTATACAGACGAAGGCAAAGAGTCACAGAGCTGCTGAGTGGGGCCAGTATATCAGAAATATGAAGGGAGGCACTAGTCAGTGAAATTGCAAATATTGAACTTAAGCTGAAGGAATCTTACAGGAGACAAGAATCACAGAAAGAACTAAAAGCCATAAAGGAAATTTAAAAAAAACCAAAATACTTCTTCTCTTATGCCAGATCTAAGGGAAAAACAACATCCAGTATTGGGCCCCTGCTTAGGCGGGATGAGACATACACAGATGACAGCCAAAAAATGAGTGAGATACTAAAGTCCCAATATGACTGTGTTCAGCGAGCCACTGCCCAGACTAAGGGTTGACAATCCAAATGAATTCTTTATGAACGAAACCCAAAATTTGGTCATCTCAAAAATCTCGGATATTATTCTAGCTCCACAAGACTTTGAAGAGGCAATAAATGACATGCCTATGCACTCTGCCCCAGGCCCAGACTCGTGGAACTCCGTGTTCATGAAGAATTGCAAGAAGCCCCTATCGCGTGCCTCTAGCATTTTATGGAGAGGGAGCATGGATACAGGGGTCATCCCACACACACTAAAAACAACAGACATAGCCCCACTCCACAAAGGTGGCAGTAAAGCAGTTGCAAAGAACTACAGACTGATAGCACTAACATCCCATATCATAAAAATCTTTGAGAGGGTTCTAAGAAGCAAGATCACCAACCACCTAGATACCTATCAATTACACAACCCAGGGCAACACGGGTTTAGGGCAGGTCGCTCCTGCCTGTCCCAGCTAGTGGACCACTATGACAAGGACATGGATGCTGTAGAGGATAAACAAAATACAGATGTAGCATACACAGACTTTGCAAAAGCTTTCGACAAGTGTGACCATGGTGTAATAGCACAAAATGCGTGATAAAAGAATAACGGGAAAAGTTGATAGATGGATCTATAACTTCCTGACAAATAGAACACAGAGTAATAGTAAACAGAGTAAAGTCCCAGGCAGCCACGGTGAAAAGTTCTGTTCCACAAAGCACAGTACTCGCTCCCATTCTATTCCTAATCCTCATTTCTGACATAGAGATGTAAGCCATAGCTCCATGTCTTCCTTTGTGGATGACACCTGGATTACCATGGTAGTGACCTCCATCGAAGACACAGCGAGACTCCAAGCAGACATCAACCAAATTCTCAAGTGTGCCACTCAAAACAATATGAAGTTCAACGAGGAGAAATTTCAGCTACTCAGATATGGGAAATTTGAAGAAATTAAAAATGTATCAGGGTATATGACAAATTCTAACCATATAATAGAGCAAAAAAGTAATGTGAAGGACCTGGGAGTGATAATGTCAGAGGATCTCGCCTTCAAAGACCACAACAATGTATCTACTTCATCAGCTAGGAAAATAATAGGATGGATAATGAAAACCTTCAAAACTAGGGATGCCAAGCCCATGAATGATTCTCTTCAAATCACTTGTGCTCTAGGCTGGAATACTGCTAAACACTAACGGCCTCCTTCAAGGCTAGCAACATTGCAGTCCTGGAGAGTGTACAAAGAACTTTAACGGCACACACAAGTACGATAAGGCACCTAAACTACTGGGAACGGTTGAAGGTCCTTAATCTGTATTCCCTCGAACGCAGGCGAGAGAGAGATACATGATAATATACACTTGGAAGATCCTGGAGGGGGTGGCGCCA
This sequence comes from Cherax quadricarinatus, assembly GCF_038502225.1. Lineage (NCBI taxonomy): Eukaryota > Metazoa > Arthropoda > Malacostraca > Decapoda > Parastacidae > Cherax > Cherax quadricarinatus. The sequence continues at coordinate 29,262,933 of NC_091300.1, read as the reverse complement.
AACCTGCACACAAAAATCACTCCCTATGAAAGCAAAAGACTCGGCAGGAGATGCAACATTCCCCCAATGAAAAGCAGGGGTGCCACGAGTACATTGAGAGACAACACAGTGAGTGTCCGGGGCCCCCGACTGTTCATTTGCCTTTCAGCATACATAAGGGGGATTACCAATAGACCCCTGGCTGTCTTCAAGAAGGCACTGGACAGGCACCTAAAGTCAGTACCCGACCAACCAGGCTGTGGTTCATATGTCAGTTTGCATGTGGCCAGCAGTAACAGCCTGGCTGATCAGACCCTGATCCACCATGAGACCTGGTCTCAGATTGGGTCATGGGGGAGTTGACCCTGAATCCCTCTGCAGGTATGGGCCAGCCCTTTGGTAAAGAATGTGAGAACCACAATGAAATTTAACAGAAGTTATTGTAAAATATGAGAGTGGTGTTCAAGTACTAGAACTTGCCAGAATGTATGTGAAATCTAAACCAACAATCACTTCCATCCTGGCAAAGAAAGTAGAAATCAAAGAAGCTAATGTTGCAATAGGGAGTGTGGAAGGGAGGCAGGGAGTGTAGCAGGCATACAGGGTGTGTAGCATGGAGGGAGGGAGCGTAGCAGGGAAACAGGGAGTGTGAAAGAGAGGTAGGGAGTGTAGCAGGCATGCATGGAGTATAGCATGGATGGAGGGAAGGAGTAGCAGGGAGGCAGGGAGGGAAGTAATCCCAGAGAAGGACTTGTTACCTGAAGTCATTATGGAGGAGGATTCCCCTTCCATGCAATAACCCCAACTCCCTCTCCCCTCCTCGCCTTCTTCCATATGTCAACAAGAGTCTTCAGTAAGGGTATGTAATGTTTATATTTATTTATCATTGTTATGTGTATGTAAAATTATAGTTAAACTTTACGAACTGTATTTTTTTTTATTATTATTTTTGGGTGTCTGGAATGGATTAATTTTTTCTTTTATCTTCAACAAGTCGGCCATCTCCCACCGAAGCAGGGTGACCCAAAAAGAAAGAAAATCTCCAAAAAGAAAATACTTTCATCATTCAACACTTTTACCTCACTCATACATAATCACTGTTTTTGCAGGCATTGTACTGCCCATTTCCAGGACTCGAGTCCGGCTAAATCTATAATAACCGGTTTCCATGATTTTTTTTTTTTTTTTTTTAACAAGTCGGCCGTCTTCCACCGAGGCAGGGTGACCCAAAAAAAGAAAGAAAATCCCCAAAAAGAAAATACTTTCATCATCATTCAACACTTTCACCTCACTCACACATAATCACTGTTTTTGCAGAGTGCTCAGAACACAACAGCTTAGAAGCATATACAGTGGACCCCCGATTCACGTTATTAATCCGTTCCCGAGAGCTCATCGTAAAGCAAAATTATCGGAAAGCGAATCAATTTTCCCCATAAGAAATAATGGAAATCAAATTAATCCGTGCAGGACACCCAAAAGTATGAAAAAAAAACTTTTACCACATGAAATATTAAGTTTAATGAAATAGAATAATTACAATAACAATAATAACAATAGAATAATCACAATAGAATAATTGACACTTACCTTTAATGAAGATCTGGTGATGATTGATGGGATGAGAGGAGGGGAGAGTGCCTAGCCTTTTCACAAATGATTGCTTGAGAGATGCTATCTCCTGTTATCTGTTTTTCATTTATCCACACCAATAAGTCACTCAACATTTTCTAACACTTGCGATCGCTGTTTTGTAATCACAGTTGCACCTTTTGCAAGAACAGCTTCCTTGATTGCCGTTTTCTTGCTCACTATAGTAGAGATGGTTGATTGGGATTTACTATACAACCTGACCAGGTCCGACACACGCATTCCACTTTCATACTTTGCAATTATCTCTTTCTTCATTTCAATAGTCATTAGGTAGTAGGTTGGTAGACAGCAACCACCCAGGGAAGTACTACCGTCCTGCCAGATGACTGTGAAACAAAAACCTGTAACTGTTTTGCATGATGGTAGGATTGCTGGTTTCTTTTTCTGTCTCATAAACACGCTAAGATAACAGGGATATCTTGCTACTCCTACTTACACTTTGGTCACACTTCACAGACACGCACATGCATATATATATATACATACATCTAGGTTTTTCTCCTTTTTCTAAATAGCTCTTGTTCTTTTTTATTTCTTCTATTGTCCATGGGGAAGTGGAAAAGAATCTTTCCTCCGTAAGCCATGCGTGTCGTATGAGGCGACTAAAATGCCGGGAGCAATGGGCTAGTAACCCCTTCTCCTGTATACAATTACTAAAAAAGAGAAGAAGAAAAACTTTATAAAACTGGGTTGCTTAAATGTGCGTGGATGTAGTGCGGATGACAAGAAACAGATGATTGCTGATGTTATGAATGAAAAGAAGTTGGATGTCCTGGCCCTAAGCGAAACAAAGCTGAAGGGGGTAGGAGAGTTTCAGTGGGGGGAAATAAATGGGATTAAATCTGGAGTATCTGAGAGAGTTAGAGCAAAGGAAGGGGTAGCAGTAATGTTAAATGATCAGTTATGGAAGGAGAAAAGAGAATATGAATGTGTAAATTCAAGAATTATGTGGATTAAAGTAAAGGTTGGATGCGAGAAGTGGGTCATAATAAGCGTGTATGCACCTGGAGAAGAGAGGAATGCAGAGGAGAGAGAGAGATTTTGGGAGATGTTAAGTGAATGTATAGGAGCCTTTGAACCAAGTGAGAGAGTAATTGTGGTAGGGGACTTGAATGCTAAAGTAGGAGAAACTTTTAGAGAGGGTGTGGTAGGTAAGTTTGGGGTGCCAGGTGTAAATGATAATGGGAGCCCTTTGATTGAACTTTGTATAGAAAGGGGTTTAGTTATAGGTAATACATATTTTAAGAAAAAGAGGATAAATAAGTATACACGATATGATGTAGGGCGAAATGACAGTAGTTTGTTGGATTATGTATTGGTAGATAAAAGACTGTTGAGTAGACTTCAGGATGTACATGTTTATAGAGGGGCCACAGATATATCAGATCACTTTCTAGTTGTAGCTACACTGAGAGTAAAAGGTAGATGGGATACAAGGAGAATAGAAGCATCAGGGAAGAGAGAGGTGAAGGTTTATAAACTAAAAGAGGAGGCAGTTAGGGTAAGATATAAACAGCTATTGGAGGATAGATGGGCTAATGAGAGCATAGGCAATGGGGTCGAAGAGGTATGGGGTAGGTTTAAAAATGTAGTGTTAGAGTGTTCAGCAGAAGTTTGTGGTTACAGGAAGTGGGTGCAGGAGGGAAGAGGAGCGATTGGTGGAATGATGATGTAGAGAGAGTAGTAAGGGAGAAAAAGTTAGCATATGAGAAGTTTTTACAAAGTAGAAGTGATGCAAGGAGGGAAGAGTATATGAGAAAAAGAGAGAAGTTAAGAGAGTGGTGAAGCAATGTAAAAAGAGAGCAAATGAGAGAGTGGGTGAGATGTTATCAACAAATTTTGTTGAAAATAAGAAAAAGTTTTGGAGTGAGATTAACAAGTTAAGAAAGCCTAGAGAACAAATGGATTTGTCAGTTAAAAATAGGAGAGGAGAGTTATTAAATGGGAGTTAAATTTGGGAAGATGGAAGGAATATTTTTTAGGGAAATTTTTAAATTTGATGAAGATGGGGAAAAAGGATTTAGGGGTTTGGGCCCGGAGGAAAACCCTCTTGTAGGAATTTAGGAAAGAGCCAGTTGTAGTGTGGGGGAAATTAGGGGGCAGTAGGTAAAATGAAAGGGGGAAGGCAGCCCGGGGTTGATGGGATAAAGATAAAAGTTAAAAACAGGTGGGGGGAAAAGTTTTGGGGTGGATTTGGTTTCAATTATTTAATAAATGTTGGGGAAAGGGTAAAGGGACCCGGGGTTGGCAGAGAGCATGCATGGGTTTCCCTTTTTATAAAAGGGAAAGGGGATAAAAAAGGTGCAAAAAATTTTAGGGGATAAATCTGTTGAGTGTACCTGGTAAAGTGTATGGTGGGGGTTTTAAATTTAAAAATTAAAAAGTAAAGGGAATAGGATCCCCGATGAACAAGGGGCTTTAGGAAAAGGGAAGGGGGGTGTGGGAAGGTGTTTACAGTAAAATATAAATTGGGAAATATTTGGGTAAGGCTAAAAAAGGGCTTTGTGGCATTTTTAATTTGGAAAAGGCGTATGACAAAGGGGGGATGGGGGGCAATGTGGCAGATGTTGCAGGGGGGTTTGGGGTTTTAGGGGTAGGTTGCAAAGCAGTGAAAGTTTTCAGAGGGTAGTGAAAAAAAGTTGAGTATGTAGGAAAAGGAAATTTTTCCCCTAAATGGCCTTTAAAAGGGATTTTGATGTCACCCTGGTTGTTTAATATATTTATAGATGGGGGTTTTAAAAAGAAGTAAATTGGGGGGTCTTGTAAAAAGGGGTGGAGTTAAAAATAAAAAAAAACACACACAAAATGGGGGTTGTCCCGCTCTCTTTGCTGATGACACTGTGCTCTTGGGAGATTCTGAAGAGAAGTTAAAAGATTGGTGGATGGGAAATTTTGGGAGGGTTTTTAAAAAAAAAGAAAAAAATTTAAAAAGGGGAATACCCGGGAAAAGTAAGGTTAGAGGATAACAAAAAATTAGGTGATGAAAAAATTGAATATCAGATTGGAGGAAGAGAGGAGGGGAGGGATTTTTCAGATTTTGGGAATTTGGGCGTGTCCGGATGGGTCCCATGAAAGTAGGTGAATCCTTTGGGTTTATGAGGAAAAGAGTGAGTGGTGCACTTAAGGGTCTGTGGAGACAAAGAAATTTTTTCCATTACAAAAAGGGGGAAAATTTTAAGTATAGTTTTCCAACGCTCTTATATGGGGGTGGCGTGGGTGATAATGTTGCAGCGAGGGAAGGCTGGAAGGGAGTGGAGATGTTTTCTGTCTGGGGAATTTTGGTGTGGTATAATGCAAAAATTCGTAGTTTGGAAGTTAGGAGGAGGTCGGGATTACCAAAACCCGTTGTCCAGAGGGCTGAGGGGAAAGGGGTTTTTGAGGTGGTTGGACATGTAGAAAGTGGGGCGAAAAAAAAATGACCCTTTAAAATGTATCAGTCCCCTTAGTGGAAGGAAGGCGGGGGTAAAAATTGGGGCCCAGGAAGGGGTTTGGGGGAGGGGAAAAAGGGGGTTTTGTGTGGGGCGGACTTCCAGCAGGCATGCGTGGCGTGTTTGATAGGAGTGAATGGAGACAAATGGTTTTTTAAAGCTTGGCGTGCTGTTGGAGTGTGAGCAAAGTAACATTTATGAAGGGGTTCAGAAACAGCAGGTGGGGCTTGAGTCCTGGGATGGGGAAAACCCGTGCCTGCACTCTGGAAAGGGAAAAGGGGTTAATGTTGCAGTTTAAAACTGTTTGTGTAAAGCACCCTTTTTGGAAGAATTTATGGGGTGAATGATGGTGAAATTTTTTTTTTTTTAGGGGCCCCCCCTGCCTTGGTGGGAATCGGCGGTGTGATAATAAAAAAAAAATTTGTCTTTGGCCCCTTTGGTTTGATGGGGTTTGGGACTAGAAGCTTTCTTGGGGCCCATGGTGACTTTTTTTGGGAAACAAGCACCAAAAACAGTGAAATATAATGGCGAATGTATCCTTAGACCCCGGCACACTGGCTGGCTTGTAAACCTGGCAAAATTCAGTCCCACGTGGACCGTCGTAAAAATTTGCATGGGGGTTTTTGTAAGGGGAAACCCAGGAAAATTTTTTTTGCAATATAATCCCGTTAGTTTAATATTTTATTATACAAAACCCCACCTGTATTGAAAGATTACAGAGTACAAAATTGGTCGGGACTGGACTCAAATTTTGATAGCTGAGCAAGTTACAAGTTGAACTCCAGGTGGTCTGTCACAATCATGAAAAAGTTCAAAGGTATTTAATTACAGAGGGGGTACATAATGGTCGGGACGGGGAAAATTTTTGATAGCTGAACTAGGTACAAAGGTAATAACTCAGAAGTTACAAAGGGAATAATCCCGTAAGAATAGTTATTACGTTTATACATGGTAAAACATGAACAAATTTTAGTGTAATAGGGAATTCCCCTTCCCCATGGGACAACTGTAATGAGTTATTGGTGCAAATATTGATTGTTGAGTCTCTCTCACACACACACACACACACACACACACACACACACACACACACACACACACACACACACACACACACACACACACACACACTCACACACATAAACACGTACGATAAAGCTCATGGTTCAGGGAGAGTGACCTAATAGCGACCAGTGAAGAGGCGGGGCCAGGAGCTTGGACTCGACCCCTGCACCCTCAACTATGTGAGTACAACTAGGTGAGTACACACTCATACACACACACTCATACACTCATACTCACACACACACTCACACACTCATGCTCACACACTCATGCTCACACACTCACGCTCACACACTCACACTCTCACACTCACGCTCACACACTCACACTCACGCTCACACTCATGCTCACACTCATGCTCACACTCACACACACACACACACACACACACACTCATACACACACACACACACACGCACACACACACACGCATACACACACAGACACACACACACAAACACACACTCATACACACTCATACACACTCATACACGCTCACACACGTTCATACACGCTCATACACGCTCATACACACACACACACACACACACACACACACACACACACACACACACACACACACACACACACACACACACACACACACACACACACACACGTGGTAATGCTTTATTTACAGCTAGCAAAGTCAGGGTATTTCTCCAGAATGGTTTGTAATATACCACTGTGGAAAAAATACTTTGCCATTTCTTGAACACTTCTGAGTGAGTTGTTTCTAAATTCATTAATTTTATCGCACTCCAGTAGATAATGACGCAGGGTGTGACAATAGTCCATCTGGCAAAGTTTACATTTCGTTTGGTCTACATCTGGTGGTGGTGATTTAACCTGCCAAAGATTCTTGTAGCCCAGCCGGAGCCGGGCGGTAGTGACATCCAAGAGTGTGCTTATTTTGTTGGATGCACCATAGACATGTGGCTCCTCCTGCATGATAGAATGATGATAGATGGACTGACTGGTATCAATCTCCCTGAGTCTTAAGTCAATAAAATTCAGTTGAAGTTCTTTTCGTATTATAATGCTTCGGATACCAGATTTATCGGATACCGATAACTTCACGAACCGGGGGTCCACTGTACCTATAAAGATACACAACATATACCTCCAAACTGCTAATATCCCGAACCCCTCCTTTAGAGTGCAGGCATTGTACTTCCCATTTCCAGGACTCAAGTCCGGCTATATAAAAATAACCAGTTTCCCTGAATCCCTTCACTAAATATTACCCTGCTCACACTCCAACAGATGTCAGGTCCCAAATACCATTCGTCTCCATTCACTCCTATATAACACGCTCGCGCATGCTTGCTGGAAGTCCAAGCCCCTCGCCCACAAAACCTCCTTTACCCCCTCCCTCCAACCTTTTCAAGGACGACCCCCTCCCCCGCCTTCCTTTCCCTACAGATTTATACGCTCTCCATGTCATTCTACTTTGATCCATTCTCTCTAAATGACCAAACCACCTCAACATCCCCTCTTCAGCCCTCCGACTAATACTTTAATTAACTCCACATCTTCTCCTAATTTCCACACTCCAAATTTTCTGCATAATATTTACACCACACATTTTTCCCTGAATCCCTTCACTAAATGTTACCCTGCTCACACTCCAACAGCTCGTCAAGTCCCAAGAACCATTCATCTCCATTTACTACTGCCTAATACGCTCACACACGCTTGCTGGAAGTCCAGGCCCCTCACCCACAAAACCTCCTCTACCCCCTCCCTCCAACCTTTTCGAGGACGACCCCTACCCCTCCTTCCTTTCCTTACAGATTTATATGCTCTCCAAGTCATTCTACTTTGATCCATTCTCTCTAAATGACCAAACAACCTCAACAACCCTTCTTCAGCCCTCTGACTAATAGTTTTAGTAACTCCACCTCTAGTAATTTCCATACTCCGAATTCTCTGCATAATATTTACACCACACATTGCCCTTAGACAGGGCATATCCACTGTCTCCAGCCACCTCCTTGCTGCATCATTTACAACCCAAGCTTCACATCCATGTAAGAGTGTTGGTACCACTATACAGTGGACCCCCACATAACGATCACCTCCGAATGCGACCAATTATGTAAGTGTATTAATGTAAGTGTGTTTGTATGTGTATGTTTGGGGGTCTGAAATGGACTAATCTACTTCACAATATTCCTTATGGGAACAAATTCGGTCAGTACTGGCACCTGAACATACTTCTGGAGTGAAAAAATATCGTTAACCGGGGGTCCACTGTACTTTCATACATTCCCTTCTTTGCCTCCATAGATAACGTTTTTTGTCTCCACAGATACCTCAGTGCACCACTCACCTTTTTTTCCTCCATCAATTCTATGGTTATCTCATCCTTCATAAGCCCATCTGCTAACAAGTCAACTGCCAAATATCTGAAAACATTCACTTCTTCCATACTCTCTCTCCAATGTGATATCCAGTTTTTCTTTATCTAAATCATTTGATACCCTCATCACTTTGCTCATATCTATGTTCACTTTCAACTTTCTACTGTTAAACACCCTCCCAAACTCATCTACTAACCTTTGCAACTTTTCTTTAGAATCTCCTATAAGCACAGTATCATCAACAAAAAGTAACTATGTTAACTCTCATTTTGTACTTGATTCCCCATAATTTTTATCCCACTCCGCTCCCCAACACCCTAGCATTTACTTCTTTTACAACCCCGTCTATAAATATATTAAACAACCATGGCGACACTACACATCCCTTTCTAAGACCTACTTTTACTGGGAAGTAGTCTCCCTCTCTTCTACACACCCTAACCTGAGCCTCACTATCTTTATAAAAATTCTTTACAGCATTTAGCAACTTACTACCTATTCCATACACTTGCAGCATCTGCCACATTGCTCCCCTATCCACTCTATCATATGCCTTTTCTAAACCCATAAATGCAATGAAAATACCCTACCTTTATCTAAATATTGTTCACATATATGCTTCAATGTAAACACACTAAAATCTCCATGCTCATCTGCAATCTTACTATGTCTTACCTCTAATTCTTTCAATAATAATCCTACGTACACTTTACCTGGTATACTCGGTAAACTTTTTCTTTCAACACACCGAGGCGGGGTGGCCCAAAAGGAAAAACAAAAGTTTCTCCTTTTACATTTAGTAATATATACAGGAGAAGGGGTTACTAGCCCCTTGCTCCCAGCATTTCAGTCGCCTCTTACGACGTGCATGGCTTATGCAGGAAGAATTCTGTTCCACTTCCCCATGAAGAACTCAGTAAACTACTACTTTCAACACACCAGCCGTATCCTTCTGAGGTGGGGTGGCCTTAAAGGAAAAACGAAAGTTTCTCTTTTTAAATTTAGTAATATATACAGAGGGGGTTACTAGCCCCTTGCTCCCGACATTTCAGTCGCCTCTTACGACGTGCATGGCTTATGCAGGAAGAATTCTGTTCCACTTCCCCATGAAGAACTCAGTAAACTTATTCCCCTATAATTTTTACAATCTCTTTTGTCCCCCTTCCCTTTATGTAAAGGAACTATACATGCTCTCTACCAATCTTTAGGTACCTTTCCACCTAGGTACCCTCCACTCCAACACAATATCCTCCCGCTTTTAACATTTCTGTCATGATCCCATCAGTTCCTGCTGCTTTACCTCCTTTCATTCTACATAATGCCTCACGCAACTTCCCCACACTCACATCCTGCTCTTCTTCACTCCAAAAATGTTATACCTCCCTAACCAGTGCATGAAATTACTGCCTCCCTTTCTTCATCGAAAATATTCCCGCCATCTACCCAACACCTCCAGCTCCCCATCTACTAACTTCCCTACTCTGTTTTTAACTGACAAATCCATTCGTTCCCTAGGCTGTCTTAACTTGTTTTTCTCACTCCAAAATTTGTTCTTATTTTCAGCAATATTTCTTGCCAGTGCCTCTCCCACTCTTTGATCTGCTCTGCTTTTGCACTCTCTCACCACTTCCTTCACCTTTCTTTTACTCTCCATATACTCTGCTCTTCCTACAACAATTCAAGTGCTTTGTAAAAACCTCTCATAAGTTACCAATTGTAATTACATTAATTCTTATGGGAAATATTGCTTCAAATTTAGGCCAACCTTCTGGAACTGATTACGGCCCATATTCGGGGTTCCACTGTATTTCCATTGGGGTCCTGCCTCCCTGCTACACTCCCTGCCTCCCTGCTAAACTCGCTTTTCCAACATTAGCTTCCTTGATTTTTACTTTCTTTGCCAGGATGGAGGTGATAGTTCATTTGGATTTCCCATACATCCTGGCAAGTTCTAGCACTCGAACACCACTCTCATACTTTTCAACTTCTTTCTTAAATTCCATCATGTTTCTCACTTTCTTTACCAAAGGAACTTTACTAGGAACTTTTTTGGGGCCCATGGTTGCTTATTTCGCAGTTGCAGTCAGTTAATAACCATAAAAAACAATGGATTAAAGAGAAATGTTAGGATGAATGAGTGTAGGCTTCCTCACTCTCCCAGAGACACAGCCAGACTGACTTAGATGCGCGAGAGGCTGGCTGGTGGGCAGGTGGACGCGTCCAGTATGGCTGATAACCAGAATAAAATTTCAGTCCAAAAAACAGACGATAACCGAGTTGGCCGATATCCAGAGTGGCTGATAACCAAGAGTTCACCGTACTAGTGTATTTTGCTTGACGCTTTTATAACAGACTGTTACTGCATTTGCAGCTTTGTTTTCATTTTGAATAATTACAGAAAATTTAGGAAATGTCACTTATATATGTATCAAGCTATTAACTTCAAGAGGGAATTTCAGTGTTTTTTTAGCTGCAAACAGCAGTATCCAGTCTGCTACCTACTGATAATCCTCTTATAAGTTTGGCCTTAACCCTTTGGCTGTCGCAACCCCAAATCCTGAGGTGTCGAAAAAAATTTTGAAAAAAAAAAAAAAAATTCTTATGAAATGATAGAGAATCTTTTTCCCGATGGTAATGACACCAAAAGAACGAAATTTGATGGAAAACTTACAGAATTACTCTCTCATGAAGTTAGCGGCCTTGGCGATATTTGTGAATCGGTGATTTCGCCCACTTTGAGCCCTATTTTCGGCTGATTCCATTGTTCCAGTCGACCAAACTCATAGCTATTTCTTTAGAACTCCATTTGTTCTATCAACTGAGTACAAGAAACTGCCCATATACCGATTTCAACTACCCAATAACATAGTCAGAAATTTGCAATTTGGCCAATTTCATGAAAATTAAAAAAATATGACAGTTTCGAAATAGGGTCCAGAATGAACAATGCAGACATTCCTGGCTCTAAAATAACATTTTCTTTGTTCATCAGTTACGTCTCCAGACCCCTCTGATATTACTCTTGCTTTCTATTTTGAATTTTTATTCAAACAAAAAATAGAAGATTTACTGTTATGCAGACTACTGCAATATTGTAATAATTGTATAAATAACATCAACCCATTCATGACTGCATATTAGAATGGCTAGTTGGACATTTATTGGACAATGACATCATTTGTTTACTTTTGAACATCAGCAAAAATCAAACATTTCCCCTACTTTGAGCTCCATTTCAAGGTTCTTTTCATAGTAAAACCAATCAATATCACCTCTGTTTCTATAATGTGTTTTCCATTCTATCAAATGAGACTAAGAAAACGAGAATACAACCATAAATACTATACGAAAATACACCAAGAAAGTTGGCGTTTTAATCCAAAAACATGGTCAGAGGTTTTTTTTTTTCTCATTATGCACTGCGTGCTACAGAATTTTTTTTATATGGTGCACTTTGATCACACAGACCCATTCTCTCACATGTGAGCCTACCAGCTTTCTCCTGCTTGATTTGAAGCCACTAGAATTTTTGAGTATATATGTATATATGTCAAACATGGTGGCTCGTAAGACATACATATACGACCAAAACAGTCAAAGGGTTAAGTTAGGCTGTGAGGGTAGAGTTTTGAATTTTTTTTTTTCATATTTATGGTAGAACTCTTTTAGCATGTGTATCGATTTTTATTTTAAAAATTTTAATTTTAATGTCGCCGTAAATATTTTTCGTCTACCAGTAGCATTTAATTAGCCTTCGAGCCTCTTGTGAATTATTACATGAATGCACACATTTTCACAGGTTGTGTCAGAACGTACCCCAAGTTTGGCATCTGTATTCACGGAGCAGTGCCGTTCGGCATTATCCCATATGCTGACAGCAAAGGCTGAAGAAGAAGAAGCACTGAGGCGGGATCGCAAAGCCAGTAAAGTTATTGAGCATGTGGATGACCACATTGCGTTCACACATTTGACAAAAGGCAGCGATCCCTCGTCTACTGATGATATGTTTGACCTGTCCATGTCTATGGCTGTCAGTGGTGGCAAAAAGGAAGGCATTGATCTGAGCACAAGTAAATTGAGCAAGGTAAAAAAAAAATTTTAGTTAGCCTTTAAGTGATTTTTATATTTATTTTAATCTTTTTATTTCTATTTCTATTAGTTCAAGTGTTTGCTTTTCTTTTAAAAGTGAGCAAAATTTATTCTATATGCCACTTTTTCTACCAAACAGGATAAATCATGCCTTGATACATCCCTGTCATTGTGACAGGCTCTGTAAATTTACATTATTCATTGATTCATTTTACATTTTATGTTAACTTTAATGTTCCAGTTAGGCTCGTACAACAGCAAGTCTTAGGTTCAGATTTGCAACGCACTCTTATTTTTTGAGTACGTAAACCTTGTCACAACACCATTTGTTCTTTGTATTTGAAAGGTAATTTTTTTTTTTTTAACACTGGCTGTTCCCACTGAGGCATATGGATGGTACTAACTATGATACTCAGATAAGCTATACAACACATGTAGGGGATCAGCAACTATGCTGACAGGGCGACCCAAAAAGAAAGGAAAAAAAACTTTCATCATTCAACACTTTCCCCATCACTCATACATAATCACTGTTTTTGCAGAGGTGCTCACATATGACAGTTTAGATGCCCCTACAAATTGCCAATATCCCAAACACCACCTTTAAAGTGAAGGCATTGTACGTCCCATTTCCAGGACTCGAGTCCGGCTAACCGGTTTCCCTGAATCCCTTCACAAAATATTACCCTGCTCACATTCCAACAGCTCATCAGGTCCTAAAACATATTCATCTCCATTCACACCTATCTAACACGCTCGGGCTCGCTTGCTGGAAGTCCAAGCCTCTCGCCCACAAAACCTCTTTTACCCCCTCTAACCTTTTTGGGAACAACCCCTACCCTGCCTTCCTTTCCCTACAGATTTATATACTCTCCAAGTCATTTTACTTTGTTCCATTCTCTCTAAATGACCAAACCACCTCAACAGCTCCTCTTCAGCCTTCTGACTAATACTTTTCGTAACTCCACACCTCCTCCTAATTTCCACACTCCAAATTCTCTGCATAATATTTATGTCACACATTGCCCTTAGACAGAACATCTCCACTGCCTCCAGCTGCCTCCTCACTGCAGCATTTACAACTCATGCGTCACATCCATATAAGTATTGGTGCCACTATACTCTCATACATTCCCTTTGCCTCCATGGATAATGTCTTTTTTTTTTTTTGTCTCCACAAATGCCTTGACGCACCACTCGCCCTTTTTCTTTCATCATTTCTGTGGTTAACCTTATCCTTCATTAACCCATCTGCTGACAAGTCAACTCCCAAATATCTGAAAACATTCACTTTGTTCATACTCCCTCCTTCCAATGTGATATCCAATTTTTCTTTATCTAAATAGTTTGATATCCTCATCACCTTACTCTTATCTATGTTCACTTTCAACTTTCTACCTTTACATACCCTCCCAAACTCATCCACTAACCTTTGCAACTTTGCATTAGAGTCCCTCCAAAGGCACAGTATCATCAGCAAAAAGTAACTGTGTCAACTCCCAGTTTGTATTTGATATCCCATAATTTATTCCCACCACTCCCCAACACCCTATCATTTACTTCTTTTATAGTCCCATCTATAAATGTTAAACAACCATGGTGGCATTACACATACCTATCTAAGACTTACTTTTACTGGGAAGTAGTCTCCCTCTCTCCCACACACCCTAACCAGAGCCTCACTATCCTCTTAAAAGCTCTTTACAGCATTTAGTAACTTACTACCTATTCTATACACTTGCAACTTCTCCACTCCATCATTTGCCTTTTCTAAATCTATAAATGCAATGAAAACTTACCTGCCTTTACCTGAATACTGTTCACGTATATGCTTCAATGTAAACTCTTGATCTACACATCCCCTATTTAGTCTAAAGCCTCCTTACTCATCCGCAATCCTGCTCTCTGTCTTTCCTCTGATTATTTCAATAATAACCCTACCATACACTTACCTGGTATACAAAGTAAACTACTACTACTTTCAACAAACTGGCCGTATCTCACTGAGGCAGGGTGGCCAAAAAAAGAAAAATGCAAGTTTCTCTTTTTAAATTTAGTAATTTATACAGGAGGAGGAGTTACTAGCCCCTTGCTCCCAGCATTTTAATCACCTTTTGCAACGTGCATGGCTTACAGAGGAAGGATTCTGTTCCACTTCCCCATGCAGATAAGAGGAAATAAACAAGAACTAGTAAGAAAATAGAAGAAAACCCAGAGAGGTGTGTATATATATGCTTGTACATGTATGTGTAGTGTGACCTAAGTGTAAGTAGCAAGACGTACCTGAAATCTTGCATGGTTTTTTTTTTTTTTTTTTTTTCAACAAGTCGGCTGTCTCCCACCGAGGCAGGGTGACCCAAAAAGAAAGAAAATCCCCAAAAAGAAAATACTTTCATCATTGTTCAGCACTTTCACCTCACTCATACATAATCACTGTTTTTGCAGAGGTGCCCAGAATACGACAGTTTAGAAGTATATACGTATAAAAATACACAATATTTCCCTCCAAACTGCCAATATACCAAACCTCTCCTTGAGAGTGCAGGCATTGTACTTCCCATTTTCAGGACTCATGTCCGGTTATATAAAATAACCGGTTTCCCTGAATTTTTTTTTTTTCCAACTAGTCGGCCGTCTCCCACCGAGGCAGGGTGACCCAAAGAGAAAGAAAATCTCCAAAAAGAAAATACTTTCATCTTCATTCAACACTTTCACCTCACTCACACATAATCACTGTTTTTGCAGAGGTGCGTAGAATACAACAGTTTAGAAGTATTTTTTTTTTTTTATTAACACACTGGCCGATTCCCACCAAGGCAGGGTGGCCCGAAAAAGAAAAACTTTCACCATCATTCACTCCATCACTGTCTTGCCAGAAGGGTGCTTTACACTACAGTTTTTAAACTGCAACATTAACACCCCTCCTTCAGAGTGCAGCCACTGTACTTACCATCTCCAGGACTCAGGTCCGGCCTGCCGGTTTCCCTGAACCCCTTCATAAATGTTACTTTGCTCACACTCCAACAGCACGTCAAGTATTAAAAACCATTTGTCTCCATTCACTCCTTTCAAATACGCTCATGCATGCCTGCTGGAAGTCCAAGCCCCTCGCACACAAAACTTCCTTTACCCCCTCCCTCCAACCTTTCCTAGGCCGACCCCTACCCCGCCTTCCTTCCACTACAGACTGATACACTTTTGAAGTCATTCTGTTTTGCTTCATTCTCTCTACATGTCCGAACCACCTCAACAACCCTTCCTCAGCCCTCTGGACAACAGTTTTGGCAATCCTGCACCTCCTCCTAACTTCCAAACTACGAATTCTCTGCATTATATTCACACCACACATTGCCCTCAGACATGACATCTCCACTGCCTCCAGCCTTCTCCTCGCTGCAACATTCATCACCCATGCTTCACACCCATATAAGAGCGTTGGTAAAACTATGCTCTCATACATTCCCCTCTTTGCCTTCAAGGACAAAGTTCTTTGTCTCCACAGACTCCTAAGTGCACCGCTCACCCTTTATCCCTCATCATTTCTATGATTCACCTCCTCTTTCATAGACCCATCCGCTGACACGTCCACTCCCAAATATCTGAATACATTCACCTCCTCCATACTCTCTCCCTCCAATCTGATATCCAATCTTTCATCACCTAGTCTTTTTGTTATCCTCATAACCTTACTCTTTCCTGTATTCACTTTTAATTTTCTTCTTTTGCATACCCTACCAAATTCATCCACTAACCTCTGCAACTTCTCTTCAGAATCTCCCAAGAGCACAGTGTCATCAGCAAAGAGCAACTGTGACAACTCCCACTTTGTGTGATTATCTTTTAGCTCCACGCCTCTTGCCAAGACCCTCACATTTACAACTCCATCTGTAAACCCCTTCCTTGTATATTTTGGGGGGGAACCCCCCCAAAACACCCTTTCCCCCTACCAGTCCCCAGAATACTTTTAACTCTAATTTTCTTTGGTTTTATTAAAAAACAAAATTTTTCCCAAAAAACCTTTTCCAACCCCTTAATTTTTTTTCCCCCCCCGTCAAGGTTTCCCTGCCCCAACCCCCTTTTCCCCATTTAAACCCCAAACCCCACCCAAAAGTTGGCCTTTTAACATTCCTTCCCCCAAAAACTTTTAAAAAAAACCCGCTCCCTTTTTCACTTTAAAAAGTTGGTTGCCCCTTCCCTGGCCCCAGGTGCCCCCCCCTGAAAGTTACCCCTTTTTTCCCTTTTCCCCTTCCAAAAAGGGGCTTTTTGGAGGTTTTTTTAAAAAAAAAAAATATTCCCCCCCATTTTTCCCCCCACTCAATGCCCCCCTCCCCCCAACCCCCCTTCCCATTTTTTTACCCCCCGGGCTTTTCCCCCCTTTTTTTTTTAACCCCCGAAATAGAGATGATTTTCATTACTTTCGTGATGAAAACGACCTTGAAATTGAGCTCAAAGTAGCGGAAATGTTCGATTTTTACCAATGTTTAGGAGTAAGCAAATTACACCACACGTCCAATACACGTCAACTGAGGAGTCTAATGTTATTTCACTAGTGCACTGATATTATTTATACCATTTTTACAATAATGCATTAGTTTGCATAACAGTAAATTTTGTATTTTTTTGTATGAATAAAAAATCAAAATAGAATGCATTAGTAATATAAGAGGGGCCTAGAGACGTGACTAATGAGCAGAGGATATGTTATTTTAGTGCCAAGAATGTCTACATTGTTTATTCTGGACCATATTTTGAAATTGGCATCTTTTTTAATTTGCGTGAAATTGGCCAAATTACCAATTTGACCACTTTATTGGGTAGTTCAAATCGGTAAATGGACAGTTTCTTGTACTCAACTGATAGAAAAAATAGAATTCTAAAGAAATAGCCATGAGTTTGGTCAACTGGAACAACGGAATTGGCCAAAAACAGGGCTCAAAGTCGGCGAAATTGCTGATGCGTATATGTCGCTGAGACCGCTAACTTCGCGGGAGCGTAATTCCATGAGTTTTCACCCAAATTCCGTACTTTTGGTGTCATTACCATCGAGAAAAGATTGTCTATCATTTCATAAGAAAAAATATTTTTTTTTTCCGAAACTTTTGCGACATAGAATGACAGTTTCAGACAGGGGCTTGCAACAGTCAAAGGGTTAAACTGGGCATGCCTTCTCAAATCCATTCATATACATTTGCCCAACCTGTTTTTTATGCTACCCAAGCCATATCTTTTGTAACCTTTCGTTCTCATGTACCAGCTGACTTTTCCACCACATGTATAACTACTACTACTACCTCTATTTGTGTGGGCGAAACATTGTCAATAAACGATCAAACTACAGTATACATCTGTGTAAGTCAAGTGGTTGTATGTTGCGCAGGTCATAAGTCATATGGTACCTGTAATTGATATATATTGAGTATTTAGTATGTACTGTTAATACCTTTCAAATTCCAGAGTAAGTATTTTTCTATTTTCAGTTCTAATTTTTAGCTTCTGTTTGGTTATTTTATTTCTGCATACAGTAAGCCCTTATGTGCTTATGGGAGATTCTTAAGAAAAGTTGCAAAGGTTAGTGGATGAGTTAGGGAGAGTGTGTAAAGGTAGAAAGTTGAAAGTGAACAAAGAAAAGAGTAAGGTGATGAGGGTATCAAATGATTTAGATAAAGAAAAATTGGATGTAAAATTGGAGAGGAGGAGCATGGAAAAAGCGAATGTTTTCAGATATTTGGAAGCTGATATGTCAGCGGATAGATGTATGAAGGATGAGGTTGACCATATAATTGATGAAGGAAAAAAGGTGAGTGGTGCATTGAGATATATGTGGAGAGAAAAAACATTATCTGTGGAGGTAAAGAAAGGAATGTATGAAAGTATAGTGGTACCAACACACTTATATGGGTGTGAAGCTTGCGTTGTAAATGCTGCAGCAAGGAGGCGGTGGAGATGTCCTGTCTAAAGGGCAATGTGTGGTGTAAATATTATGCAGAGAATTCGCTGTGTGGAAATTAGGAGAAGGTGTGGAGTTAATAAAAGTATTAGAGGACTGAAGAGGCATTGTTGAGGTGGTTTGGTCATTTAGAGAGAATGGATTAAAGTAGAATGATATGGAGAGCGTATAAATCTGTAGGGGAAGGAAGGCGGGGTAGGGGTCATCCTTGAAAAGGTTGGAGGGAGGGGGTAAAAGGAGGTTTTGTGGGCAAGGGGCTTGGACTTCCAGCAAGCATGTGTGAGTGTATTAGATAGGAGTGAATGGAGATGAATGGTATCTGGGACCTGATGAGCTGTTTGAGTGTGAGCAGGGTAATACTTAGTGAAGGAATTCAGGTAAACCAGTTATTTTTATATAGCCGGACTTGAGTACTGGAAATGGGAAGTACAATGCCTGCACTTTAAAGGAGGGGTTTGGGATATTGGCAGTTTGGAGGGATATGTTGTGTATCTTTATACATATATGCTTCTAAGTTGTTGTGTTCTGGGCACCTCTGCAAAAACAGTGATTATGTGTGAGTGAGGTGAAAGTGTTGAATGATGATGAAAGTATTTTCTTTTTGTTGATTTTCTTTCATTTTGGGTCACCCTGCCTCGGTGGGAGACGGCCAACTTGTTAAAAAAAAAAAATAAACCCTCACAATCCTGGTGCGTTTCTGAAATTCTTTTATTCCATTTAATTTCATTGTTTAACAATGAAATTATAAAACAGCGGTGATGATATTTTCCTTGATATATGGTATAGGAACATGCAAGGTTTCAGGTACGTCTTTCTACTTTTTCTTACACTTAGGTCACACTACACATACATGTACAAACATATATACACACACCCCTCTGGGTTTTCTTCTATTTTCTTTCTAGTCCTTGTACTTGTTTATTTCCTCTTCTCTCCATGGGGAAGTGGAACAGAATTCGTCCTCCGTAAGCCATGCATGTTATAAGAGGCTACTAAAATGCCAGGAGCAAGGGGCTAGTAACCCCTTCTCCTGTATAAATTACTAAATTTAAAAAGAAAAACTTTCGTTTTTCTATTTGGGCCACCCTGCCTTAGTGGGTTACAGCCGGTTTGTTGAAAAAAAAAAATCTTATAAGAAGGGGAGGTAAAGGCAACTAACTGCATGTCCAGGCTTGTGTAGGGGTGGTAGTGGTGTAAGCTGAGCTGATCCACGTCAGCTATCAGTCGAATACTGGACATGGCCAGCCAGTGCCAAACAAACAAAGCATTATTAAATCTATAGGTCTTAAGCAACTTCTATCAAACAAACATGAGCCTACCACACACACATTATGAACATTTTCAAAATATTAATTCATATGGTAAAAAAAAAATTGCAAAGAATAAATATTTATTTGGCTATCGCAAAACCGTAATTATTAAATTGCACTTCTTAACTAGTCTCTACCAAACAAATTCAAGCTTTCAAACATGCATAAAATAAATATGCACAAAGTATGAATCCATTTAGTAAGAAAAATTACCGAGAAAAAATAATTTATTGAAAACAATTTGTTTATTAGCAATGTTTGTGTCTGTAGATTAGATTTTATAAGAAATTAATTGGCTTCAATATGCCATGATTATGTTTGTAATTTCAATGATCCTAAATTGGAGATTTGCTTTACTCGTTGTTTTATCCGCTTTTTAATCCACGAGTTTTGACTACTGTGAGATCGTTACAGGTAACACAGCTTACTGGCTTTAGTGATCCTGTGTATGCAGAAGCTTATGTACACATCAACCAGTATGATATTGTCCTGGATGTGTTGATTGTCAACCAGACTGCAGACACACTACAGAATTGCACCTTGGAGCTGGCAACCCTTGGAGACCTAAAGCTAGTAGAAAAACCTCAGCCTGTTGTACTTGCACCACATGACTTCTGTAATATTAAAGCAAATGTTAAAGTGGCCTCAACTGAAAATGGCTTCATCTTTGGCAACATAGGTAATTTTATACATATTTTTTTCTTTGGAAAATAGTTACTCCAAAAAAAAACTTCTATGGCATACCATGAACATTTATTTAAAAATAACCCTCTTGATGTTGGTGAGGGGCTTCTGATCCAAGGAATTTGACCTGTTCTTCCCTTCCTTGGCTCAGACTTGAATGCCTCCTATTCCCCTAGGTGCTGTATATCTCCTCCCCACAGGTTTAGTGGTCCTCAGATGTAATAATAATAGTAATAATTGAAAAAATATTAAGGTCCAATAAATTCTACAATTCAAAATTTTTTTCAAATTCAGAAACTGCTAAATTTTTCCTATTTTTTTTTTTTACTGTACTGACAAATTTATTAAATTGCAGTTACTGAAGAAGCTTGAACTTAGGAGAACTTAGTTAAATACAAATAAGGTCACCATTCATATTATTTTAGTGGTACATATAACTAAATGTGAACAGTTGATTTTGCTCTATTTACATGTTCTCCTAATTAAGTCAAGGACTTAACTGACATTGTATAATATGTGGAGATTTCTGAATTTGGTTGGAAGTGGTTGAGTAATTGTGTTAAAAATCTCTTGCCAAGTAGAAGTTATATGTACTGTTTTAAATTTAATAATATTAGGTCAGTGATACTTATATCTTTAGCAGCTGCTGCATTCATTTTCAATGGTAAATATTCATTCTTCTGTGCTCTTTTCTATTTTGATACAGTTTACGATGTTAAAGGATCAACCAGTGACCGTAATGTTGTCATTTTAAATGACATTCATGTTGACATCATGGACTACATTGTTCCAGCCTCTTGCACTGACCTTGAATTCCGACAGATGTGGCTGGAATTTGAATGGGAAAATAAAGTGAGTTCTTGATACTTTCTCATTCACCTCTGTCCAGCTTTCCAAGACCACAAATGTTAACTTAATGAATCTCAGTACTTTCCTCCTAACTTTCAAATTGTTGCCACTACCTTCCAAAACTGAAGTGTATCTAGGTGGTTTCCTTGAATAATGTCATAGCTATTATGCTTACACAATAATAGCCTGTCAGAGTACATACCTTCACTAGTATCTAATCCACTTATATATTCTGCTGGATTTTCACTCTGATCCCTACTCCTTTCACACCTTTCTTCCTACCTTTCCTCAGACAGCTCTGGCCCTTGGCTGTGCCTCTAATGTAGAAGAACCCTCCATGCCAGTCACAGGTACACTATCTTCCATCCTCCCTAAACTTATACACCTTCTTTACAACTTGTCTTGCTTATATTCTTTATATTTAACAAATTCATTTTATCATTCTCTCTGAATTATACATTTCTTACCAGCATAACATCTTTTAGAGGATGTAAGAAATGTAGAAGAGTTAGTCCTTACTCTAAGGAGGATTTTAGTTGTAGGGTGCTTGAGCATTCAGTAGACATGTTTGAGAGTGTTAGCTATAACTAAGTGGAGACAAGCAGTTTTGGGGATTTGTACTACTGTCAGAATGTGAGCAATATATTAAGAAATTCAGGGAAACTGGTTGGTTGGGTTTGGAGTCTTGGTGGAGGGAAGCACAGTGCTTTCACTTTAAAGAATGGATGCTTCTGTTGTGGTTTGCAGAGTCAAATAAGCTGTGATGATCTTGCAGGACAAGAAATGAATGAGTGTAGGACACTATTTCATTCTTTAGATTACCCTTCCTTTGGGGGAAAAGGGATTGTTAACATAAAAAACAAAGAGCAATGTATGACAATTCATCTATGTTTAGTTTATATATTTAGTCACCTAGGTAGTAGGTTGGTAGACAGCAACCGCCCAGGGACTTACTACCGTCCTGCCAAGTGAGTGTAAAACAAAAGCCTGTACAGTGGACCCTCGGGTAACGATGACATCGGCTAGCGATAAAATTGGATATCGATGCGTCTTTGCGTAAAAATGTTGGCTCGGCCAATAATGAAAAACTCGGTTATGGGCATTCGTCCCGAACACGTCCGCCTGTCCATCCAGCCTGAGCGCCTCAGCTGCCCTGCCTTCAGCTAGTGTGCCATTGTTTACAAGTTAGGGCTGATGGTTCCATGCATACATTTGATACATTTTGTATTATTCCATTGTTTTTAGTGCTTGTAACTGCTAAATAAGCCACCATGGGCCCAAAGAAAGCTTATAGTGCCAACCCTGTGGTAAAAAAGAGTGAGAAATACTATCGTACCACCATCAGCTGCTGCTGCACCACCGTCAGCTGCTGCTGCTGCACCACCGTCAGCTGCTGCTGCTGCACCACCGTCAGCTGCTGCTGCTGCACCACCGTCAGCTGCTGCACCACCGTCAGCTGCTGCTGTACCACCGTCAGCTGCTGCTGTACCACCGTCAGCTGCTGCTACACGACCGTCAACTGCTGCTGCACCACCATCAGCTGCTGCTGCACCACCGTCAGCTGCTGCTGCACCACCGTCAGCTGCTGCTGCACCACCGTCAGCTGCTGCTGCACCACCGTCAGCTGCTGCTGCACCACGGTCAGCTACTGCTGCACCACGGTCAGCTGTTGCTGCACCACCGTCAGCTGTTGCTACAGCACCGTCAGCTGCTGCTGTACCACCGTCAGCTGCTGCTGATGGTGGTACAGCTAGTGGATATTTCAAAGTGAAACCTTTACTGGTGTATCACTGAAAATCCCAGAGTGTTCAAGAAAAATAATGTCATCAGGAGTAAATTTTGTGTGATGTGGAAAGCTAATCATAAGGCATGGGTTATGGGTCATGGGTCTTCAATGCATGTATGTAATAATGATTTAACCCCTTGATTGTCGCAACCCCCAATCTTGAGGTGTCTCCTGGTGTTGCAAAATTTAAAAAACAAAATATTTTTCTTATGAAATGATAGAGATTCTTTTCCCAATTGTAATGACACCAAAAAAATTAAATTTGAGGGAAAACTGATGGAATTACGCTCTCGCGAAGTTAGCGACCTCGGCGATATTTACAAATTGGCGATTTTGCCCACATTGAGCACTATTTTCGGCTAATTCCATTGTTTCAGTCGACCAAACTCATAGCTATTTCTGTAGAACTCTGTTTTTTCTATCGATTGAGTACAGGAAACTGCCCATTTACCGATTTCAACTACCCAGAAACGTGGTCAGAAATTTGCAATTTGGCCAATTTCATGAAAATTAAAAAATATGAGTTTCAAAATAAGGTCCAGAATGAACAATGCAGACATTCCTGGCTCTAAAATAACATTTTCTTTGTTCATCAGTTACGTCTCCAGGCCCCTCTGATATTACTCTTGCTTTCTATTTTGAATTTTTATTCAAACAAAAAATAGAAGATTTACTGTTATGCAGACTACTGCAATACTGTAATAATTGTACAAATAATGTCAACCCATTCATGACTGCATATTAGAATGGCTAGTTGGACATTTATTGGACAATGACATCATTTGTTTACTTTTGAACATAGGCAAAAATCAAACATTTCCCCTACTTTGAGCTCCGTTTCCAGGTTCTTTTTATAGTAAAACCAATCAATATCACCTCTATTTCTATAATATGTTTTCCATTCTATCAAATAAGACCAAGAAAACAAGAATACAACCATAAATACTATACGAAAATAGACCACAAAGTCGGCATTTTAATTAAAAAAAATGGTCGGAGTTTTTTTTTTTCTCATTATGCACTGCATGCTCCAGGATTTTTTATATGGTCCACACTGATCACACAGACCCATTCTCTCACATGGGGGCCTACCAGCTTTCTCCTGCTTGATTTCCTCTTCAAGGGGGGCTCCTTGGCATGGTGAAGAGGCTCTTGGTCTGAGGAATTAGACCTGTCGGTCTACTTCCTCAGACCGAACCTAATTACCCCCCAATCCCCCGTTCCCTATCCCATCCTCCCCTTTTTCCTTTCCTCCTCCTCCTCCCCACCCCTTCCTTTTGCCCTTCCTTTTTTTTTTTTTTTTTTTTTTTTTTTTCCACAGGCACGCTAGTTCCTAGGTAGGGAAAAGGGTACTGGGGTCCATCCCATTCCGTTGAGGTTCTTGGCGGTGGCGTAGTTTGCCGTGGAATCTGGATTGCCTGGGGATGTCCTGATCCCTCTCCGGTATCCTGGAGGGTGGCTTTGGGTGTCTCTCGGGCGACAGGTGTATCTCTGGAAGCCACCTTTCGGATTCCGGGGGTGGTGGCCGAAGGAGGTATGCTTTGTGGCGGATTTCCGGCCGCCCTCTCTTTTGTCCACCGAGGTAGCTTGGCAGATGTGAGGTTGCTATCCCGGATTGCCGGTTTACTGGCATGATGGGTAGGGTATGGCACGGGTTCCATGCTGCATCTGCGCTACTTGCGGTGCTGAGGTCCTCTTGGGCGCGGAGGGAGATTTCTGGCCCTTTCATTCCTCCTAGGAACTAACTATCCCTCCCCGGTCCCCCCTTTTTTTATTCTTTTTTTATTTTTATTTTCTTTTCTTCTTTCTTTTTTTTCTTAAAAAAAAAAGAAAGAAGTAACCTAACCATGGCAGCCCTAGTCCATGAACCTGCTACCCCCGGGCCCCTTCTTGATACCGCACCCCGTTCTGACCCCGCCTCGTCTTTGGACCACTCTTCGGACACTCCTCATGCCTCTGTACCTCTTGCCGGTGCTGTTTCCTCACCCGCTTCAGGTACTGAGGCCTCGACTGACTCCTTCGATTTATCTGACCTTCGCTCTCCTCTGACTATGCTTCCGGCCTCTCCCTCTACGGTGCGGCAATTTTCAAATTGCCGGCCCGTTCCACGTCGGATCAACTCTGGTCCCACGCCTAAACGCCAACGACAATTACCTGCTGATGATACTTCTCCACCTTCTCGTTCTTCTCAGAAAAGATCGACACGTCCTTCACTACCTTTCCACGCTCAGTTTCAGACTGCACAATGGACTAAATTCTTCACTTTACGACCGACTTCCTCTACTGCCTATCTTTCTGACCACAGTATTGGCAAGGCACTCCTACGCCATGTTGGTAAAGATATTTCTTTTCATGCTCTTAAGAGCGGTACGCGCATCATCACCGTACAGAATGCTACCCAGGCTCATGAGCTTTCTCGTCTTTCCCATATCGATACTGTTCCTGTCACTATTGAAAAGCGTCATTCCCTCAATTCTTGTAGTCGTACCGTCATTCTGCCCCATACCATAGTTCAACAAAATTTCCAGACATGTGGCACTGACATTCTTGAACAGCTGGAACTCCAAGATCTCCCAATCCTCAAGGTAGACACTTACATTCTTCCTGCCCGCGGGCGGAGACGATACCCTAGCAATGTGGCTCGTTTAACTTTTGACAGCCGTGAACTCCCATCCTCAGTTTATGTAGCAGGACATCGGTTACAAGTTCGAAAGGTGATCCCTACACCGCAACAGTGTAGAAATTGCTGGCGATTTGGCCATCCAGCGAAATATTGCAGATCTATCGCTGAATGCCCAGTCTGTGGTGCCGATGACCATTCTAATACGTCTTGCAATCGACCTCCCTCTTGCCTTAATTGTCATGAGGCTCACCCTTCGTACTCTCGCCGTTGTCAAGTCTACTTAAACGAGCGGGAAATCCGTTACCTCAAAGAGGCAGAAGGTCTCCCTTATGCCATGGCAGTTTCTCATCTCCGCCTCCAAGGGAGACTGCCTCGTGTTTCTTATTCCCGTGTTTCAAAACGTCCCCCCACCTCTGGTATCCCATCTTCTGCAC
The DNA here is from genome assembly GCF_038502225.1 of Cherax quadricarinatus. Classification (NCBI taxonomy): domain Eukaryota; kingdom Metazoa; phylum Arthropoda; class Malacostraca; order Decapoda; family Parastacidae; genus Cherax; species Cherax quadricarinatus. Next base: position 29,236,720 of record NC_091300.1, on the reverse strand, counting down.
CCACCTCTGTGGTTCCCTCTCCCATAGTCACTCCTGTAGCTAATTCTTTTGCTGTCCTCGGCTCAGACGTCCCTACTTCAACGTCTCAGTCTGATCTCGCTTCTTCATGTTCTCTCTCACAAGCCTCAGTAGTGACGAGATCTCGTATGACACCTCCTCCCAATCGTCCCTCTACTTCTCAAAAGTCAAAAAAAGGTCCGTTAACACCTCCTACCCATCTTCCACCTCATTTTCCCTTCCCTGTCTCTGTACCTGGTTCTCCCCCTCTCACTGGCTCTGTTACAAGTGTAGAGGTTCACCCTCCTCCTCGTACTGTACCTTCCTCCCCTGTTCCCTCCCAAGTTTCTTCCTCTTCTGCCACCGCCCAGGTTTTGTGCCTCTTCTGTCTCTGTCCCCTTCCACGCTTCTCCAGTTCCCTCCACCCTTTCGCCCCCTCCTACCTTGGTACAGTCCATTACAGTTCCAATCTTTACTCATCCTCCCCCTACCATTTCCAATATTGTCTCCCATACGACGTCTCTGAATTCTGAAACACTTGAAGCAATCTCTGAATATATTGCAGAGACCAAACCATCAATGGACACTGATCCACCCTCCGCTCCTTCTCTCTCCTCTACTCCATCTGCGCAACTTCTTTCTTCACAGCGCACCGTTCCTTCGCTGCTTGAACGTTTTCCACTGCCTCCGCATGTGGACTTTTCTAACCCCTCTAGTCCGTAGGAACCCTTACCTGCGGATTTCAGGTATCTTTATCATTGCCAATCATGGCCTATTTACAGTGGAATATACGCGGCCTCAGGGGTAATCGGGGTGAGCTTCAGATGTTACTCTCCCAGTTTTGCCCTGTTGGTGTTTGCTTACAGGAATCAAAATTACACTCTGCTGTTATCTCTCCCATCTCAGGCTATAATTTATTGTATTCTTCAAATCCTTTTCCTGATGGGACCTTTGTAAAACCCCGGACTTCTTGTTTTTTGCAAAACGTCTTCGCGTGTCATCCGTGGCTCCCGGCGCTGGGGGGGTTTTCTCCCCCTCTGCTTCCTCTATATGCAGTCGGGAAAAAAAGTACAAAAACTGGGTGGAAAAATATTCTCTGACCGGGTCCTGTTCTGCGGGTTGGGTGTTGATATAAAAACCCACTGGGTTTCCCCAAAAAGGATCTCGACCCATTTTTCAGGGACTCTATCTTCCCCCTCATTTTTTTCCCTCCAAAGTCCCCCAGATTTAAACCCCTTGGACTTTTCTTCTCTAGAAAAAACTATAATGTGCCTTTCATTCAAGAACTGGGGGCAACCCTCATTTCCCCGATCATCGGCATTTGGGCCCCATGACATTCATTTTGATCACAACATTTCATCATACCCTTTTGGCCCTACGCCTTTACAATCTTATTTGGTCACAAGGGTTCTTGTGAAATGATTTTCTCCTTTCACAAACCCAGGCACACAGGACAGAAACCTCCCACTATGTCATTGCTCCAGTGAGTTTGCAAGTGGGCGCCTAGTAAATGAGCGTTTAGTTTTATTTAGGCACAAAACAGTCTCCCACTTCAAATCAGGGGGGCGTTTCCAGACCCTTTTCCCCGGATACGTTTTTGTAATCCTTTCGAAAACCACTCAGTTATTGCCATTTTTTGACCTTGAAGGCATGGCACAACGGTATTTTTTCCCCAACCCCCTCCTTGGCCTTTAGAATCCACCCTTTCCCCAAAGTTTTTTAACAAGGCTTTGTTTGGGTTAATAATTGCTCCCGGATTTTACCCAAGCTGAAGGTGCCCCTCAGGGATGTGTTCGGGCACAACATTTTCCCTTCTATTATTTGGCCTCGTCTTCCCTCAAAAATTTTAGTCTCACTCTATTTTAAAGCTTGCCTGTTGGCGCGCTTCATTTTTACATTTCTCCCAGCATGCGTCGCCTGTTTCAGGTGGGCCACCACCTGGGGTTTAATTTTCCCGCACTAAAACCCACCAAATTACTTTTACTGGGGTTCTTCATCTCCGTCATCCACCTCTATGGGTCGTATCCAGGGGGGTACAGTCAAGTTTCTGGGCCCCTCTTTTGATCGTGGTTTTTTCCTGGAAAACCCCCATTACCCCTCTGAAAACTTGTCCCCGGTAACCTTCTTAAAACCCCTTTCTCATCTTTCTGGGGGCGATTGAACCCCCCTCGCCACATTTCCCCCCTTTTTTTGGGGAAAATTGATTTGGTGCCAGATCTTTCAGCGGCATCTCCTGCTCTCTTTACCCTTCATTATCCCAAGGTTCGTTTTTTGCCCGGTTTTCCTCTTCCCCGAGAGCCTCTGGAAAGGGGCGTTCCATCTATCCGATCGCGTGATGCCCATTGCCCAGCTCTTATGCGCTCTGATCTCCCAAAACCTTCCATTTATGAATGGTCATGAATTGTAGACATTCTTTTTTGTGGCCCCCTTTTCTCCGTCCCTTCTCTCTTTTATTGCTCTTTCTTCTCTTCAATTCCCCCTTTCTTTTAAATTTGCATCTCCTTTTCCCTCCCCCGGGGTTCCCGCTGTTTGGGGCTGTTCTTTCTCTCCCTTCTTTTAAAAACCCCAAATGTCTCGTCTTCCCCTCTTTTTCTTTCCCTTTCACCCCTTCTCATGCCATTGTGGCACAGGTGGCTCTAAGTCTTCTGGGGGGGATTAGCGTGTTTCCCCGGGCGCGTCGTCAAAAGGGATTTATCTTGGCTGGGATTTTTTTTGCTGGGTGATGCCCTCCCTTCAGACTTATCCTTTCATCTATGCCTGTGTCATCATTTGTGGTTGTCTCAGACTCCCTTGGGGCTTTTGGGATCTTTTATACACCTCCCCCCGGGCCCCCTTCCCTTTTCGCGCTCTTTAAACATAAAAAATATTGTTTTTTGGGGCCCCGGTCTTTGGCGTCAGGGCAATGAAAAGGAACACTGCTCGCGTCAGCTCCGATACCCGTTTCATGTAAGGGATTCCATTTCGGACTATTTTTGCCCGTTGGTCTCATTTTGGCAAATAACTAAAACCCCTATGGTTCGGGGTCTTCTTATCACCAGTGTGGGTTGGGAGCTACTCTCCCCTCCCGCATTGGGCCCTTCGTCTTACTCTGGAAATTTATAGGGGCCTTTCTCTGTGGTGCCGATTCCTTTTCAGTCCCCTTCTGTCGGACTGCCCCTTTTTCCAGCGAAAGCAGAATTTCCTCCTCGTCCTCTTGGGTCTGCTGCTCTCTCTTTCCTTCCCCTTTTTATGGACCCCCTTTCATCCAGACTCTCCTTTTTTTTGCAAAATGACCAAAAAACTATACCCCCAGCCCTTTCCCAATCTCTTTTCCTCTCCCCCTCTATATCCCCCCTTTTTCTAACCTCAGTCATCCCTCCTCCCCCTTTCCATAAAACCCCCCCTTCCCTACCCTGGGCCCCGTATAACCCCAAGGCAGCGCTTCTTTTTTTTTAAAAATAATATTGAAACCAAATAATTAAAACCCAAACTGTAAAAATAAAATATGTCATTTTTTTTTAACAAGTCGAGTCTCCACCAGGGGGGACCCAAAAAAAGGGAAAAACCCCAAAGAAAATAAACCCCTCTATTCAAAACCCTTTCCTCACTCCAATCCCGTTTTAGGGGCTCAAAACAACTGTAAAAACATATCATGACCTATAAAGTACACAACTATCCCTCCCAAAATGTAATATCCTGAACCCCCCCTTTGGGGGTCGGCATTGTACTTCCCCTTTCCAGGACTCATATCCGGCTATATAAAAATAACTGGAAGAAACCCCTTTACAAATATTCCCCCGCTCACGCTCCAACAGTTTTCAGGGCCCAAATACCATTGTCTCCATTCCTCCCTTTTTGCGCTCATGCCCCTTTCTGAGTCCCGCCCTTCCCCAAAAAATCCCCTTCCCCCTCCAACCTTTGGGCCCCTCCCGCCCTTTTCCCCCCACAGATGTACTCTTTTTATTCTACTTTGTCCCTTCTCTTAAAAAAAACCACCTAACAGCCCCCCCCGCCCCCTTTCTTTTATTAACTCCCCTTCTCCCAATTTTCCCCCCAATTTTCTGTAAAATTTTACACCCTTGCCCCTTTGACAGGACATCTCCCCTGCCTCTAACCGCCTCCCCCTCCCTTCCAACCAAAAACCCATTTAAAAATTTGGTCTACTTTTCTTTCATAAATTCCTTCTTTTAGATGTTTTTGTCCCACATGTCCTCAACCAAACCCTCCCCTTTTTTCCCCCATCATTCAGTTAACCTTCCTTCATCAATCCATCTTCGGCCATCAACTCCCAAAAACGTGTATCTGAAAAATTCCTTCTTCTATATCCTCCTTAATTTGATATCAATTTTCTTTATCTAAATCGTATGATCCCTCATCACTTTACTCTTTTCTTTTACTTTCTTTTTTCCTTTCACCTCCCAAACTCATCCTTTCCCTTTTCAGTTTTCAGAAACTCCCCTGGCACAGTTGTCGAAAAAACAAATGTCAATTATTTTTTTGATTCCCCCCTTTTAATCCCCCCCTCAAAACCCCCATTTTCTTTTCATCCCATCTATAAATATATTAAACAACCATGGTGACATTACATCCCCTTTTGGACCTCCTTTTTCTGGGGTAGTCTCCCTCTTTCCAAACCCAACCCCCAGCCCCATATCCTTAAAAAATCTTTTACACATTTATTTAAAAACCCATTCCTTTTTTGCAACATCTGCCACATTCCCCTATCCACTCTATCATATCCTTTTTAAATCCTTTTTAAAAAAACTTTCCTTTATCAAAATTTTGTTCCTGTACCTCATTTAAACTTTATTACATCCCCTTATTCTGAAACCTTTCTCATCCCAAAAACCCACATTCTGTCTTACCTCTAATTCTTTTATTAATAGTCTTTTTTTTTTCTCGCTTTTTCCCCTTAATTTTTTTTTCTCTTTTTTCCCCCCCTTCCCCTTTTTCTAAAGGGACTATACATCTCTCTCCAATCCTATCCCTTCCCCCCTTTCATACATTTTTAAACAAAAAACCCCTCCAACACTATATCCCCCCTTTTTAAAATTTTCTGTCCCGATCCCATCAGTTCCCGTTCTTTACCCCTTTCATTTACGTATTCTCCCCCCCCCCCACTCCCTCCTGTCTTCCCCCTAAGATTTCACCTCTGGCCGTGGGAGTACCTTTTTTATGGGCATTTAAAAAATTCCCCAAAATATTCGCCCTCTACCCCCCTCCCTCTCCTCCCCCTCTGTTTTTTAAAAATCCTTGTTCTCACCTTTAAATTTTTAACTCCAAAAAATTTTTTTTATTTTCATTAAAAATTTTTACAGTGCCTCTCCCCCCTTATCTTCTCCTTTGCACTCTCTCACCCTTTTTCCCTTTTTTTTTACTCCCATTCTCTACTCTTCATATATTACTTCTCTTTGAAAAAATTTTCAAGCTCTTTTTTTTTTATACCCTTTATTAATTCTACCTCCTCCTCATTCCCCCTCATCTATAACCAAAAAATTTTGCCCCCCTTCAAATACACATTTTTAAAAAAAACAACCCCCTTTATCCCCACTATTCCAGCCCCCCTTTCTGCAATGTTCTTTTTCTCCCGACCCCTCCTCCCTTGTTTATACCTTTCACCTCCCTTTTTTTGCCCTTTTCTCTTTTCCTCTACCTCTTCTCTAACTGTGCTACCTAAATTTTAATAGTTGCCCCCCTATATACATGTTAGGGTTTTAAAAACAAATAAATTGGTTTAATTGGAATGGAAGCTGTAAAATGGGGGGGTAGCTGTAATTTTAGTTAGAAAAATTATTTTTTCTAATTATTGAAAAAAATAATTTATTGAGACAATTAAAAAAACTAAATAATTATTAAAATAATTTAAAAAGTTTCTGTTTAATTTGGTAAAAGGGAGGGTTGGTTTTTTCTTATTCTAATCTTCTTTCTTGGTGACAGTTAAAAAACAGATGGGCTAAAAACATTTGGATTACCCAGTTTGAAAATGTGGAATATAATACATGTACTTCTGTTTTGTAATTGGTTTACTAATCACAATTATTTTTTCCAGGGTATGGCTATTAGTTTGGGGGACCGAGTTAATAAGGTCCAAAAAGCAACAATCAAATCTGTTGGTGCTTGAGTTATTCGACAGGTCTCCTTTTCTGGTGGTGAATTGCTCTAGCATATATTTATTCTGGTTGGATTCTGGAAATATATTTGAAATGTTGGCTATATAAATTAGCATTGTTGTGCTTCTCAAGTAGGTTTAGTTTACAATTTAATCGATGCAATTTATTTATAGAGATCAATATCTTTTTATTTTTTCTGAAAAGAGAGCAAAATGCTTACTATAATAGTATAAGGGGTCATTATTGAGGTCCAAGAATTTTATTTACTTTTATTTATTGTATATAATTATTATATTTGCCTGTTACAACATACATTTTTATTTTTACTTTCATTGTATGATTGACGAGGAACAGTAATAAAGTACAGTGTATACATATCATGAGGTTTATTAACACAAAATTCATGGGTGTGAAACAGCCACTGTAAAACTGATAAATTTTCTTACACATTATAATTTACATGTACGTATATAGAAACTAATTGTAGTTTAACCCGTTGACTGTCGCAACCCCCAATCCTGAGGTGTCTCCTGGTGTTGCAAAATTTAAAAAAAAAAAATTATTTGTTCTTATGAAATGATAGAGAATCGTTTCCCGATTGTAATGACACCAAAAAAACGAAATTTGATGGAAAACTGACAGAATTATGCTCTCGCGAAGTTAGCGACCTCGGCGATATTTACAAATCGGAGATTTTGCCCACTTTGAGCACTATTTTTGGCTAATTCCGTTGTTCCAGTCGACCAAACTCATAGCTATTTCTTTAGAACTCCATTTTTTCTATCGATTGAGTACAAGAAACTGCCCATTTACCGATTTCAACTACCCAATAATGTGGTCAGAAATTTGCAATTTGGCCAATTTCACGAAAATTAAAAAATATGACTATTTCAAAATAAGGTCCAGAATGAACAATGCAGACATTCCTGGCTCTAAAATAGCATTTTCTTTGTTCATCAGTCATGTCTCCAGGCCCCTCTGATATTACTCTTGCTTTCTATTTTGAATTTTTATTCAAACAAAAAATAGAAGACTTACTATTATGCAGACTACTACAATACTGTAATAATTGTATAAATAACATCAACCCATTCATGACTGCATATTAGAATGGCTAGTTGGACATTTGTTGGACAATGACATTATTTGTTTACTTTTGAACATTGGCAAAAATCAAACATTTCCCCTATTTTGAGCTCCATTTCCAGGTTCTTTTTATAGAAAAATCAATCAAAATCACCTCTATTTCTATAATATGTTTTCCATTCTATCAAATGAGACCAAGAAAATGAGAATACAACCATAAATACTATACGAAAATAGACCACAAAGTCGGCATTTTAATTAAAAAAAACGGTCGGAGTTTTTTTTTTTCTCATTATTCACTGCGTGCTCCAGGATTTTTTTTATATGGTGCACACTGACCACACAGACCCATTATCTCACATGTGGGCCTACCAGCTTTCTCCTGCTTGATTTGAAGCCGCTAGAATTTATGAGTATATATACGTCAAACACTGTACCTCGTAAGACGTATATATACGGCCGCGACAACCAAAGGATTAATAAACCAACTCTTGCATATACCGTGGAACCTTGGTATAGAACCAGCTCCCTACTTGAACAAGGCTCAGCACTCGACCAAACAAATATGACCTTCCAGAACTTTGTTGTAAACTATTTTTTTTTTTTTTTTACTGTGGAACCTTGGCTTACAAGTGTCCCAACGTACAAGTTTTTTTGAGATACGAGCCGTTGATCGGTCAATTTTTTGCTCTGAGTTATGAGCCAACATTTGAGTTACGAGCCAGCTCCCCCCCCCCTTCCCCCTCAACCCAAAACCTGGACACCTCTCTTGTTTATCTATGATTTCATGCTTTAATTCCATGGAAATCATCCTCTTTTTCTTCTCAGCACTGTTCTTTACACTTACTTTCTTAGGACCCATTGTTAGAAAAGCAAAATTTGGCCAAATGACTCTCAAAAATGTAAGCAAAGCAGGAGAGAACTACTCCCACAACTAGGTAAACAGTGCACTGAGTTGGCTTTGTTCTGAGCCTCTCGTTATAATAATGTATTATTATTATTAATTTAGGGAACCGAAGCTCTATTGTTATTGTAATTATTATTATTGATAATTTAGGGAACTGAAGCCCCTCGCCGGTGTCAAGGTTCCTTGATCCTGGTGAAGGAATTGGATGTGTGCTCAAGTTCCCTTAATTAAGAATAATTAAGAATAAGTTTACTGAGTACACCAGGAAAAGTGTACGATAGGGTTATTATTGAAAGAATTAGAGGTAAAACAGAATGTAGGATTGCAGATGAGCAAGAAGGTTTCAGAGTGGGTAGGGGATGTGTAGATCAAGTGCTTACAGTGAAGCATGTATGTGAACAGTATTTAGATAAAGGTAGGGAAGTTTTCATTGCATTTATGGATTTAGAAAAGGCATATGATAGAGTGGATAGGGGAGCAATGTGGCAGATGCTGCAAGTATATGGAATAGGTGGTAAATTACTAAATGCTGTAAAGAGTTTTTATGAGGATAGTGAGGCTCAGGTTAGGGTGTGTAGAAGAGAGGGAGACTACTTCCCAGTAAAAGTAGGTCTTAGACAGGGATGTGTAATGTCACCATTGTTGTTTAATATATTTATAGATGGGGTTGTAAAAGAAGTAAATGCTAGGGTGTTTGGGAGAGGGGTAGGATTAAATTATGGGGAATCAAATACAAAATGGGAATTGGCACAGTTAATTTTTGCTGATGATACTGTGCTTATGGGAGATTCTAAAGAAAAATTGCAAAGGTTAGTGGATGAGTTTCGGAGTGTGTGTAAAGGTAGAAAGTTGAAAGTGAACATAGAAAAGAGTAAGGTGATGAGGGTATCAAATGATTTAGATAAAGAAAAATTGGATATCAAATTGGGAAGGAGGAGTATGGAAGAAGTGAATGTTTTCAGATACTTGGGAGTTGATGTGTCGGCGGATGGATTTATGAAGGATGAGGTTAATCATAGAATTGATGAGGGAAAAAAGGTGAGTGGTGCGTTGAGGTATATGTGGAGTCAAAAAACGTTATCTATGGTGGCAAAGAAGGGAATGTATGAAAGTATAGTAGTACCAACACACTTATATGGGTGTGAAGCTTGGGTTGTGAAAGCAGCAGCAAGGAGATGGTTGGAGGCAGTGGAGATGTCCTATCTAAGGGCAATGTGTGGTGTAAATATTATGCAGAAAATTCGGAGTGTGGAAATTAGGAGAAGGTGTGGAGTTAATAAAAGTATTAGTCAGAGGGCTGAAGAGGGGTTGTTGAGATGGTTTGGTCATTGAGAGAGAATGGATCAAAGTAGAATGACATGGAGAGCATTTAAATCGGTAGGAGAGGGAAGATGAGGTAGGGGTCGTCCTCGAAAAGGTTGGAAGGAAGGGGTAAGGGAGGTTTTATGGGCGAGGGGCTTGGACTTCCAGCAGGCGTGCATGAGCGTGTTCGATAGGAGTGAATGGAGACGAATGGTATTTGGGACCTGACAATCTGTTGGAGTGTGAGCAGGGTAATATTTAGTGAAGGGATTCAGGGAAACCGGTTATTTTTATATAGCCGGACTTGAGTCCTGGAAATGGGAAGTACAATGCCTGCACTCTAAAGGAGGTGTTTCGGGATATTAGCGGTTTGGAGGGATATATTGTGTATCTTTATACTTATATGCTTCTAAACTGTTGTATTCTGAGCACCTCTGCAAAAACCGTGATAATGTGTGAGTGTGGTGAAAGTGTTGAATGATGATGAAAGTATTTTCTTTTTATGGTTTTCTTTCTTTTTTGGGTCACCCTGCCTCGGTGGGAGACGGCCGACTTGTTGAAATAAAAAAAATATAGATGGGGTTGTAAAAGAAGTAAATGCTAGGGTGTTTGGGAGAGGGGTGGGATTAAATTATGGGGAATCAAATACAAAATGGGAATTGACAGTTACTTTTTGCAGATGATCCTGTGCTTATGGGAGATTCTAAAGAAAAATTGCAAAGGTTAGTGGATGAGTTTGGGAGTGTGTGTAAAGGTAGAAAGTTGAAAGTGAACATAGAAAAGAGTAAGGTGATGAGGGTATCAAATGATTTAGATAAAGAAAAATTGGATATCAAATTGGGGAGGAGGAGTAGGGAAGAAGTGAATGTTTTCAGATATTTGATAGTTGATGTATCAGCGGATGGATTTTTGAAGGATGAGGTTAATCATAGAATTGATGAAGGAAAAAAGGCGAGTGGTGCGTTGAGGTATATGTGGAGACAAAAAACTTTATCTATAGAGGCAAAGAAGGGTAGTACCAACACACTTATATGGGTGTGAAGCTTGGGTTGTAAATGCTGCAGCGAGGAGGCAGTTGGAGGCTGTGGAGATGTCCTGTCTAAGGGCAATGTGTGGTGTAAATATTATGCTGAAAATTCGGAGTGTGGAAATTAGGAGAAGGTGTGGAGTTACTAAAAGTATTAGTCAGAGGGCTGAAAAGGGGTTGTTGAGGTGGTTTGGTCATTTAAGAACATAACATAAGAAAGAAGGAACACTGCAGCAGGCCTACTGGCCCATAATTTAGAGAGAATGGATCAAAGTAGAATGACATGGAGAGCGTATAAATCTGTAGGGAAAGGAGGGTGGGGTAGGGGTCGTCCTCATAAAGGTTGGAGGGAGGGGGTAAAAGAGGTTTTGTGGGCAAGGGGCTTGGACTTCCAGCAAGCATGCGTGAACGTGTTAGGAGTGAATGGAGACGAATGGTATTTGGGACCTGACGAGCTGTTGGAGTGTGAGCAGGGTAATATTTCGTGAAGGGATTCAGGGAAACCGGTTATTTTTATATAGCCGGACTTGAGTCCTGGAAATGGGAAGTACAATGCCTGCACTTTAAAGGAGGGGTTTGGGATATTGGCAGTTTGGAAGGATATGTTATGTATCTTTGTGTATATGCTTCTAAACTGTTGTATTCTGAGCACCTCTGCAAAAACAGTGATTATGTGTGAGTGAGGTGAAAGTGTTGAATGATGAAAGTATTTTCCCTTTGGGGATTTTCTTTCTTTTTGGGTCACCCTGCCTCGGTGGGAGATGGCCGACTTGTTAAAAAAAATAATAATTATTATTATAATGACGATAGAGCTTCAGTTCCCTAAATTATTATCATTAATATTTTTTTTTTTATAAGTTGGCCATCTCCCACAGGGTGACCCCAAAAGAAAGAAAATCCCCCAAAAGAAAATTACTTTCATCATCATTCAACATTTGTACCTCTATACTTTCATACATTCCCTTCTTTGCCTCCATAGATAACGTTTTTTGTCTCCACATACACCTCAACGCACCACTCACCTTTTTTCCTTCATCAATTCTATGATTAACCTCGTCCTTCATAAATCCATCCACTGACACGTCAACTCCCAAATATCTGAAAACATTCACGTCTTCCATACTCCTCCTCTCCAATTTGATATCCAATTTTTCTTTATCTAAATCATTTGATACCTTCACCACCTTACTCTTTTCTATGTTCACTTTCGACTTTCTACCTTTACACACACTCCCAAACTCGTCTACCAACCTTTGCAATATTATGGCATATTTTATTCATTCTAGAGTATATATCACGTTTCTGTGTTAATTATATTGTTTATTATATATTAGACGAATTGTGATAGATAAATAAGCCGTACACTTGATAATAGCGTCATATTCAAGTATTTTTTTCTTGTCTCTCCAGAGTGCAGGAACAGATTAATGGTTTTTCAATTAATTTAAATAAGGAAAATTAATTTGATATACGAGTAAATTGAGTTACGAGCTAGCTCCTGGAGGAGATAAACTCACAAGTCAAGGTTCCACTGTACAGTGGACCCCCGCATAACGGTTACCTCCGAATGCGACCAATTATGTAAGTGTATTTATGTAAGTGCGTTTGTACGTGTATGTTTGGGGGTTTGAAATGGACTAATCTACTTCACAATATTCCTTATGGGAACAAATTCGGTCAGTACTGGCACCTGAACATACTTCTGGAGTGAAAAAATATCGTTAACCGGGGGTCCACTGTATTTGTATAAATAAGCACCATGGGGCCTACGAAGATTAGTGATAACACCCAGCTTGAAAATTGGCTGGGAACTTGTTCGATACTCAAACGGAGCAGCACTCAAACAGCCTTCTGGAATGAATTAAGGTCGCATACCGAAGTTCCACTGTAATTGAAAATAAGTGACTTTCTTTATTGAGTAATTTAAGGGATTTTTAAGATATATTTTCTTTTCTTAAATTTTGGCATTCAAAAAAGTGTATCCATATAATTTGACAGGTCTATAAAAGTAGTTACTAATGAAACTACAAAATATCATCTGCTGCATCGAAGGGGGTAGGGACTTTGATGCTGGCAATAGGTTTTTAGACCAAGGAATTAGAGCTGCCATCCTTTTACTTGGATAAACCCTGATTAATCTCCCATTTCAAAGGTAATGCACTGCATGAATTATGTGGCTTCAGTGCTTCTCTATATCTATTCATAAAATGCATTAAAGTGCTTCCCTATAGTATGGTAATTAAAAGGATGCTAATAAAAATTTCTAATCTCTTTGTATATTCTAGTCACTGTTTGTGCCTGGTTTGAATTTTATCGAAGCTGATACTCTATAAAGGCAGCAGGTGTGGAAGGTGATGGGTTGTGTACAAGGAAGGCTCTGTAAGACAAGGTGTGCATCACATTAGTGTAAACAGTGTCTTGAGGCTAGAACTACTGATTATTATTAGTGTCACAGGTGATCAATCACACTTTTGATCTCTTCGTTCATGCAACATTTTCATTGACTTATCTACATTAATGCTGATTTTTATTTTTTAAGTTTAGACTTGGAAGCTTATTTTTATATTGTAAAGATTCTGATCCATTGTTTATCTACAGTAGTTATTTTTTTTATTATTTTTTTTTTATTATCACACTGGCCGATTCCCACCAAGGCAGGGTGGCCCGAAAAAGAAAAACTTTCACCATCATTCACTCCATGACTGTCTTGCCAGAAGGGTGCTTTACACTACAGTTTTTAAACTGCAACATTAACACCCCTCCTTCAAGTAGTTATAAATCACAATTTTTCCTCTCGATCCTCAAGGAGGTGGAGGATAATGCTAGTGTGGGCTTTTGATTCAAAGAACTGAACCTGTTCTTTCCCTCCTTGGATCAAACTTGATTGACCCCAACTCCCCAGATTTTGTATGACCCCTGTGGGTTTAGAAATTTCTATGATTACTGTAATAGTATCAGAAATCCTATACTGCATGGGTATTTTTTCAGCACTGGCTGTCTCCCACCAAAGGCAGGTGACCCCCCTTTTCCCCTCCCCCCTCCCCCCCAAAAGAATGATTTTTGTCATTAACACACACACACTATCTTTATAGAGGTACGCACGTATAACATTTCAGATGTCACTTCAAACAACAAATATGTATCCCAAACCCCTCCTTTGTATTTCCCGCCTCTAGGTATTGTACTTTCCACCTCCAGGACTCGAGTCCGGCTAATCGGTTTCCCTGAACCCCTTCACAAAATATTAACCTGCTCACACTCCAACAGCTTGTCAAATCCAAAAAAAACATTAATTTCCACTCCTATCTAACACACTCACATATGCCTGTTGTATGTCCAAGCCCCTTGCACACCAAACCTCTTTTACCCCCCTCCTCCATCCTTTCCTAGGATGACCCCTACCCCTCCTCTCCACTACTGATGTATACACCCTCCAAGTCATCCTATTTTGCTCCATCGTTTGTAAATGACTAAACCACCTCAGCAACCCCTCCTTTTAGTAACTCCACACCTCCAAATTTCCACACATCGAATTCTTTACATATACTACATGTATTTACACCACACATTGCCCTTAGACACGACATATCCACTTCCTCCAGTCTCCTCCTTGCTGTGACATTCACAACCCATGCCTCACACCCATATGAGAGTGTTGATACCATTATACTCTCATGGGTATTATTCTTTAATAATTATTATAGACCCAAAAAGCTTAAACTTTTCAGCTCTGCATTATTTTTTATTAGTTTTGTTATTGATTTTTTAATTCTGATATATTTTATATATATAATTTATTAAACACCCCTATACCTGTAAAAATCATTTATCTTTGAAACCAGTAAAAGGAGAGTTACTTGCCACCAGCATATTTTAGGTACAGTATATCCTTTGTTGAACAGATAGTTTTCAGTACTCTTTGGAAAAATTTTCAGTACTCGTTGAAAGAATCGTGGATTTTTTTCTGTCCGTTTAAAGGATGCAGGATATTTTTACTTTATTGTTGCATCTGATTGTTTTATAATTTTTTTTTTTTTTGGGGGGACTTGAGCTAGAGTTCCCAGCCCCCCCTCTGAGATTTTTAAACTGCTTTTCAATCCATGGTCCTTTTTAACCTTCCGGGGTGTGAAATATCCCCTGGGGGAAATCTTTTTGGGGGGGTGGTCCAGTCTGGATGGTCTGGAGTTTTGGTCTCTGATCCGGGTTCATCCCCCCCCGTGGTATGGTTTATATTTCTTTTTTGATCTAAATATGAGTAACAAGGTGATTGAAAGTAAATTTATAATCTTAAAAATGAAATAAAAGGGTGGTTCTAGGGGTTTTAAATAAAATGCTGTATAACAAAAAGCTCCTCATATCCCAAGTTCTGTTTGAATTTCAGTTTTCCCTTAGCTTTTTTACTAGAAGGGGTGATAGTCATGGCTGAGGAACAGTAAACTAAACATTTGGTATAAAGGAAAGAAGAAATGAGAGTTTTAGGGTTTACAGTAGTATTGTTTTAAAAATTGGGGGTATAAATTGTAAAAATTATGTGGTAAAATATTAAGGGGTGGGGAAAAATAATTATGAGGCTATACTGGTGTTAGTTCCATTTTTGTAGTTACAGTAGTGTTTGTGTGTGAAGAGATTGGATCTTAGTGCTTTTTATTATAATAATAACGGATTGAGAAAAGGGTTGTTGGGTTTATTTTTTGAAATAGAAGTATTGAGGCTTATTTCCATTTTGTCTCTTCTTGAAATAATTATGGCCCTAAGTGTGTTAGATGCAGGGTTAAAGCCTGAAATGGGGCCTGGAAGGAAGGTGGAGTAGAGGGTGGGAGAATTTTTCTAAAAGGAAGAGGGGGCTGTGAGAGGCCCTAGTTGGTCAAACTAATAAAAGGAACCTAAAGAGAACTTATCTGGAAAGAAAAAAGACATCCCAATAGATGTAGAAAGGGGTGGAAATTTTGGGGTGGGGTTAGGTATGTGTTGTGAAATGATGGGGGGGTTGTTGAAAGGTTGAAAGCAGAACATTTTGATGTCCTTGGTTGTGTGCGTAATACAATTTGACTTGGAGTTAAAGTGGTTTAGAGATTGAGTATTGATGAGGGGGGTGGGAACAAGTTTTAAATGGGAGAGGTTCACAAATGGGCCCCCGGGATGGAAGTAAGGTTTTTCTCCTGCGGAAGATTTAAGGTTTGGTCGGTTGACGGGGGAAACTCACTTTATTTTCTTTTTTATTTTCAGGGGAAAGAGGCCCAATGAGATATAGGAATTTGACTCTGGTAAAAGGGGGAAGGACGGGGGACAAATTGGGTTTTTTGGTTTTTTTAAATTTTTTATTTGGGTTTATGGACATTTTGGGGAAATTTTTTGAATTTCCCTATTTGGGGGATTGCATTTATTCATAAAAAGGGGGAATTTCATTTATATAATTTGGGTTCAACTATTCCAAAGTTGATTTTTCTCTGTGGGAATGAAACATAGTTTCCCAACCCCTTAGTTTGGGAAGGGTTTTGTTAATTTTAGTTTTGTATTCTCACAATCTAAAAATTCTTGTTGCGGGTTATGGATAATTTTATTTCACAGAGTTAGGGGGTTAAAATTGACCTTTTACCCATTATTTATTGTAGAAATTTTTCTCTGAAGCATAAATTTTAAAAAAACTAGTTTTTATTTACCTAAAGCTTGGAGTTTGTTTACTGGATTTGTTCATTCAGGGAAAAAAAATCTAGAGGTTTTTGATAGCCAACAGTTAAAATGTAGACAAAGGAAAATATTAAAAACAAATATAGATTTCCTCACAAGGGTCCATGAAGAAATGGGAAACTTAAGCGAAGATTTTTTTGTGAGGCTTTAAGGGGTGGATCAAGGGGATGTTCTGGAGCTTTGGGTTTTTCCTTCTTTGATTCGGAATGGTTTTCCCATTGCCCAAGGGGCAAATATTAAAATTCTTGAGGCAAAAGATCCAGGTTGAGATAAGTTTTGGTTAGTGGAGGATAGGCAAATGCAGTAGGGGGTTTGGACAGGTTTTCCCAAAATATTGTGGTTCGAAAATAGGCCATGGGATTGGGTAAATTCCCTTTTATCCTTGGGAAAATTTATTGGTTTTTTTATCTAAAACAAAAGAAAATCATAAAATACAAAAAGAAATCTTCCCCTAAAAAAATTTAATCCTATGGAAAACCAATTTGTACCTTTTTAATAAATATAAAAATTTTGGGGCGGTAAATGATTGGCTTGAAAATGAAATTAAAACCTAACAAACCCCAGGGTGATGAATGTTTGCAAGGGTGTTAAAGGAATGAAAGGGGGAAACTTTCAATTGGCTAATCTTTTCAACAACACTAAAACAGCATGGTCCCCATAAAGGGAAAAAAAGGGCAAGTAATACCCATTTACGGGGGGCAGTTGAAGGTCCTTAACTTAATAAGACCAATAATCCTTTTTCCTTTGGGAAAATTTAGCCCAAATTTGCGGCTTGGCCCACCCGGGAAAGGAAAATTGATTAAAAAAAAGGGGAAACAAAGGGGGGTGAGATAACAAAAAACGGCGGGAAAAATAGGGTTTGGCCCCCAGACCATTGACTTTGCAATGGTCCTTTTGGGACGTAGCGAATTTCTCTT
Organism: Cherax quadricarinatus; assembly: GCF_038502225.1. NCBI lineage: Eukaryota > Metazoa > Arthropoda > Malacostraca > Decapoda > Parastacidae > Cherax > Cherax quadricarinatus. The sequence continues at coordinate 29,219,707 of NC_091300.1, read as the reverse complement.
TTTTGCAGTTTATATATTTGTTAAGTCTAGAGGTTTTAAAAGGGGTTTTCTGTTTTAAAAATTTATAACATTCTTATTAGAGGTGTCTTGGTATTGAATTGATTTGTGTGTTGCTTCCTAATTTTAAGGGGTTCCCCACTCAGGAAAAGGGAAACAACTTTGGGAATGGGGAAATTTTTTTCCTGGGTTAGGAGGTTGGAATGGCAGCAGAAATGGGGAGAAACGGGAAGGGGGCCCGTACAGCGGTGTTTAAGGGTCATGTTGGGCCCAGTTACTAATTTACATACAATAGGCAGAAAATAAAGGAAAAAGGTTTGGGGTAACCAAAAATAGGGCCCCCCTTTATTCATGGGAAATTTAGAGCATTTTGGTGTTTGTGGTGATGCTGGTGAGAAGGGAGATGCATTTATAGGGAAACAAATGCAATTCTAAAGTTGACAGGAAAAAACCGCCACCTTTTTTTAAGGGGACTTATACTGTTGAAAAAGGTTTTTTGGGAGTTTGTTTAGTTAATACCCCTTTGGCTTGGTGCCTTTTTTATTATAATAAATTTTGTTTGAGTATCCCAACTAAACAAATATTAATTTCCCAATAAAGTTTGAGAACTTTGGCTTCTGGGGAATTTAAAAATAAAAACCCCTGGTTTCTTTAACTTTATATTTTTTGGCCTTTTTAAATTTGCTGAAGAGCACAAAAGGGTTTCAAAAAAGTACAGAGGGAATGCCCGGATCCCATGACAAAAATTTCCCAATGGGATAGCTGGGCCCTGAATTGCCTGAAACGTTTTAGGGAGATAATTGGGGGCGTCTTTTTATTAAAATTTAAAAATGTTGGGGTTATAAAGGGAAAAACGGGAATTAATAAAGGGGGTTTAAATGCTTTAAAAAATTTTAACATAGACAGGACTCCCCCTTTGGTTTTAAATTAAAAACAGATTCAGGGGGATATAAAAAGCACTGGTTTGGTAATAGAGTTGTGGATAGGAAAAACTCCCGTCATAGCGTTGACGTTTGGTAGTTTTAAAATAGGTTGGATAAATACAGAGTGGGTGTAGGGCCCTTTTAAGCTTGTGCTGCGGGTTTTGATAAGTGCTCCCCTTTAAAGTGAAAATTGGACCCGGGGGGAAACCTGGGGGCCAGGGCCTGTTGCAGTGTTCCTTCTTTCTTATTTCTTATAATTGACTGAGCGGTTGAAAAATTTTTTTGGAACAAGTAATTTTTAGTTGATAAGGCAGGGGGAAAAACCTGAATAACACCAGGAGTTATACACCTTTTTTCATTCCTGAATCTGCAGGCAACCTCTGGTGATACTGGGGGCCCCAGATGGTCCCCCTGACATCCCAAAGAGGATCTAAAAGTCTGGTGACACACTTCACAGTGCTCCAACAAAACACAAAAAGGTCTTAAAACTTTCTCCGGTTTCATAAAGGAAAATTTTCCCCCTGTAGGTCGATTGAGAGGGGGGGGTTGGGGTTTTTGTGGGAATGAGCGGGGTTCCTTTTCCTCGAAAAAGATCTTTCCACATAAAAGGACCCCCCTTAATTAGGGTATGACCAGTAAAAAAACAGATTTTACAACATTGGATTTATTTCATAACATATTTTCCCAAGACCCTTAACAGGGGTTACAAAAATTTTCTTTAAAGGGTCACTCCGGGGCCCTAGCAAAACAAAAAAAATACCGGCAAATCAAAAGATCAAAACATCAATCCCCCCTTTGTTCATGGGGGGAAGGGATGGAAAACTAAAAAAGGGCAGAAAAGGTATAAAGTCTATCCCTATTCTGGAATGTAGGAAACCGTTCAATTCCCTCAACAATCATACTCCCATAATCTAAAAAAATTTTCCTGCATATTTTTTTTTTTTTAACATTAAGGAATCTTTTTATAATTTATGTTAATCAAAATGTTTCCCTTTTCTTAACCAAAAAGAAATTTTCCCTTACATTGTCCTTTTAAAAAAACACCATTTGTACCTCTTGTTGATATTTCGGGAATCATTTGAACTTTTTTAATAATTTTATAATGTATCCACAAACGTTAATTTTCAAAGTATTGCTAGTTCTTTCCATTTACGATAGATGTTCATTGTATAATAAAGGGCATAAGCATTTTTATCCGTACTGTAGTAAATTTGTTTCATTTTTAAGAAATAACAAGTTTTTTTTTCATTTTAAAGTATATTTTACATATAGTATTTCCCAGCACTCCAAAAAGGTTTCCTCGGGAAGATTTTTGATGAAAGGGGTTTTGATCCCCAAACAATTTCCTCTTTCCAATTAAAAACCCCATTTCCCGGAGGTATAAAGTTCCTACAGGTTTAGTTGGTTTAATTAAAAAAAAAAAATTTTTTTTTTTTTTTCAATGCATATTTTGCATTTTGGGGGAAAAAAACCCGGGGGGAGAGGCCAGCAGAATTGGGGGAAATCGATTCCAAGGGGGGTTTATTGGTTTAAATTTTTCCCTGGGCACCCCAAAGGCCCGTTGGGGATTTAAAAAAAAATTTTTTCATGTTTAAAAATTTTTTGGGGGGAAAAAGGGGGGGTTTTCCAGGAAGATTGGGCAGGGCCCCCCTGCTGGGGAAAGGGGGGTGGTTAATCCCAAAAGGCCGAGTGGGTATCTCTCCCGGGAGGTTATGGGGTTCAAGGCTAAAGGGGGGCCGCCCTCCCGGGGAAAAAACAAGTAATGGAACTTTTGGGGAAAGGTTTGGGGTAGGGGAAATTTTTTGTTCTCCAGGTGGGGTTTTGGGGTAAGGAAGGGGGTACTGCCCCCGAACCTTCCCTTTTTTTGATCCGGAAAAATGTTGAGTGAAAGGGGGGATGGGAAATGTGTTGGGGGGGTGTTGGGAATTTTCGGTTTCAGTCAGGTAAGGGGGGCCCCTTTTTCATTGGGGAAAGAAATGGGGGGGGAGAAGGGGAAATTAAAAAGGCATTGACTTGCCCGGGGTCCCAACCTTTGAGCCGAAGGGGGGGAGGAAATGGGCAGGGCAATTTAAAAAAGGGGCAGATCCCAAAGGCTTTTCCCCCATTGACCTTTTAACTTTTTGGAACAAATGAATGAAAGGGTTTTTCGGGGGCATTTACATTAGCTATTGGGGGCCTTGGTGAAAGTATTTTTAAAAAAAAGAAAGGGGATGGGGGGTTGGGAAAAATTCCATTTAAACATAAAATTTTAAAAAAAATTTTTGATGGTTTTTAAAACCCAAGGGTTTTCCAAAAAGGGGGGGCCCCGCGGGGCCCCCTTTTTTTTTATTTTGGGGATAAAAAAAGTAGAAAAAATTAAAAATAGAATTTTTTTTAAAGGCCTGAATTAAAAAAGAAAACCCCTTTTTCCCCAAAAGGTTTTAAAAAAAACCCGGGGGAAAGGAATGGGGGGTTTTATTAAAACAATTTTTTTTAGCGATTTTTGGCGTCCCCTGAATTGTTTGGGAAAACCCCGGGGGGAGAAAACAATTTTTTTAATTCCCAAATTTAAGGAGTAACTTATAAAAATTTAACCAAATAAAAAATTTTCCCAATGGGGGGTTTTAACTTAAAATTAATGGGCAAATTTAAAAATTTAAAATCGGGGGATTTCTTTCATAATTGTTTTTAAAAAGTTTTTCAAAAAATAAAAAAATTTTCTTTTCTTGAGTAAAAAAATAATTTAAAAAAAGGAAAAATGGGGGGGGTAAAACCCCCCTTTTAAATAGATAATTCCCCCAAAAATTTAAAAGCTCCCGGGTTCCGTTTTTTTTGGGTGATTTTAGGGAAAAAAAAAAAGGGGTCTTTTTGGGGTCGGGAGGTGGTTTTTCGTTGATTTTTCCGGGGTGTTCACCCCCCCAAAAATTTCCTGGGGAAAAAAAAAAAATTTTAAAAATAACTAGATTTATCTAGGCCCGGGGGTAAAACAAATAAAAAAAGGGGGTTTGAAAAAAAATTTCATTAAAGAGGAAAAAAAAAATTTGAAAAAAAAATTATGGGGTTGTTAAAGGGAAAAAAAACCAAAAATTTTTTTCAAAAAAATCAAAAATAGGCCCCCCAAAAAAATTTCCCCGGGGGAGGTTTTAAAAAAAATTTTTTTTTAAAATATTCCTTTTTAAAGGGGGCAATTTTAGTTTTTTGCCGAAAATAAATTCACTTTTGGGTTTTAATGCATTCCCAAAAAAAAATTAAAATAAAAATCCCCACCCCTTTCTGTAGCAATTCGGTGAAAAAAAACCCCCCTTTTTTAATTTTAAATTTTTCAAATGGGGGGAAAAAAATGGAAATTGAAAATTTTTTTAAAACAGGTAAGGGCTTTTAAAAACCCCCAAAAACCTTTAATTTGGGGAAAAAATGGGAACAATTTTTAAACCCATTAAAAAGGGGTAAATTTCCGATTCCTGGGTTTTTTTTTTGGGGGTTTTTTTTTTTTCACAAGGATTTAAGGTGATCATGGAATAATTGAATTTTTTAAGGGAAACTTTTACAGGGCCCCCAAAAAATTGAAAAATTAAAATGGAAAAGGGGGAAATTTTCTGGTAGGGCCCGGGGGGAAAAGGGAAAAAATTTCATTGGGGGAAACGGGGGGGAATCAACTTTCCGGGGAGGGGGGTGTTTCACCAAAAATAAAAGAAAAAAAGGGTAAACCCGGGTTTTTTTTGGTGCCCGGCCCTTTATTTGAAGGAAACCCCGGGGGTTTGAATAATAAAAAATGGAAATTTTTTTTTTTTCCCCCTTGTTACCAATAACCCTTTTAAAAAAAAATTAATCTTTTATTGGTTGGGAAAAGGGTTTTGGGGTTTTTCCCCAAACAAACCAGAAATGTTCCTTTTCTAAAATTTGTTCTAAGGGCTTAAAAAGAAGGGGGGGTTTTTTTTTTTAATCCTTGTCCTCATTTAGATTTGTAATTTTGCCCTATTAAAAAAAATTTTTTAAATTTCCCGGAAAAACAAAAGGGGGGGTGTCCCTTTAAAAAACCCAAATGCAATCTATCCATCCCTCTCCTACCTTTACTTCTGTTCGACTTTTTCGTAGAATTACAGTAGGTTTGTGAGGCAATATATACCATCTCTAAAGCTGTGCAGTCTGTCATATTCGAAATCGCTCCTTTCTGGGTGCTCCATTACTCTTCCTGATAATCTTCTCCATAACCTTACTATAAACCTGTGCGTCTGCATGGGTGGATCTCTACAGGTGCGTCTTCGTGAGTGAATTTGCATGGATGCATCTTCACAACGGTGGTAATCACTAGTCCCTACAGGTTTAGCGCATTCCTATGAATTCATTGCTATTACAAATTCATTTGCTGTTATAAAGATACTTGGATCAAATCAACTGGTTGTAGCCTCCCCTTCCTTGGGCCAAACCGAATTACCTACTCCACAGGACCACAACAACGCCACTTTCACATCTGCGAGGAAACTGATAGGATGGATAATGAGAACATTCAAGACAAGAGATACTAAGCCATTGATGATCCTTTTTAAATCACTTGTTCTCTCTAGGCTGGAATACTGCTGTGCATTTACATCCCTATTCAAGGCAGGTGAAATTGCAGATCTAGAGAATGTACAGAGAACCTTTACTGCACGTATAAGTTCCATCAAACACCCTTAACTACTGGGAACGCATGGAAGCACTTGACTTGTACTCACTGGAGCGCAGGCGAAGATTCTGGAGAGACTGGTCCCTAATATGCACACAGAAATCACTCCATACGAAAGCAAAAGACTTGTCAGGCGTTGCAACATACCCCCAATGAAAAGTAGGGGCGTCACTGGTACACTAAGAGAAAACAGCATAAGTGTCCGGGGCCCAAGACTGTTCAACAGCCTCCCACCAGCAATAAGGAGCATTACCAGTAGACCCCTAGTTGTCTTCAAGAGGGAGCTGAACAGATACCTACAGTCGGTGCCGGATCAGCAGGGCTGTGGTTCGTACGTTGGATTGCGTGCGGCCAGCAGTAACAGCCTCGTTGATCAGGCCCTGATCCACCGGGAAGCCTGGTCATGGACCGGGCCGCGGGGGCGTTGGTACCCGGAATACCCTCAAGGTAGACTTCAGGTAGGTAGACCCCTAGGAAGTTTAGCGCTTCTCCAAGACTATAAAGCGAATGCAACTTTACAGTTTGCACTCGGTTTCGGACTGGCATGGAGTGTGTTGGTGCTAGATTCCAAGTGTTATTGGTATATTGCAAGTGTGGGAGTAGTGGCTGCAGTGGTCATAGCTGCAGATATACAGCCATGTGGGTTCACTGGGTCAAGAAGGTAGATGTTGGAGTGTTTCTTCAGTCAGTCACCTCAAAAGAGGAGCCGTGAAATCAACCGAGTCAAGGAATTAGGCTTGGCTCAGCCTTGAATTGAACCTGATTGGCTGCCATTCCCCAAACACTGAATAACCCCCTACAGTTTTAACTCTTTTCTCTCTCTCCCTAAACTGTAAGACCCTGGTGGGTTTAATGGTTAGTTTTGATTATAATAATAATTCCCCTCTCTAAATATCAAATAAATAGATTTTATTTATTTATTATTATTATTATTATTATTATTATTATTATTATTATTATTATTATTATTATTATTATTATTAATCCCACCGTTGACACAGACTCCTTCCTTGCCCTTTTGTCAGCTACAGCTTTATTACACCAACTGTGATTATATTTTCCGTTCAGTGCTCCCCACTACCCTTACTGACTCTGCCTCGCTGCTCTTGGTTCTTCACATATTTCATCTTCAGGAAATCCTGCCCAGCAGCGCTGAATGACCCTTGTGAGTCTAGCGCTTAGTTTTTACTGTAAATACTACTGCTACTACTGCTACTACTGCTACTACTGCTGCTACTACTGCTACTACTGCTGCTACTACTGCTGCTACTGCTGCTACTACTGCTACTACTGCTACTACTACTGCTACTACTGCTGCTACTGCTGCTATTACTACGACTACTACTACTGTGGTTTAGCGCTTCTTTTTTATTATAATAATATTAATAAAATATACTTGCAGTCACTGGAATGTGACTGGAGGTGCAAAACCATGTGGGTATATTATCTATCGGGCACTGCAGCTGGGACAGTTTTCTCGAATACAGCCTTAGTTAGTGGAACACTATAGCTGACGATGCACAACTGCAGTTTGGCCTGGGGCCAGACTTCTCTGTTGCTCGCCTGGTCAGCTAGACTGCTGCTGTTGGCAACCTGTTGGCCCTCATGACACAGCCTAGTGGTTCTTGCACTTGGCAGAGGTAGTGGTCCAGTTTCTTCAAGACATCTACACTTTTGGCAATATTTCTCATATCGACTGGTAGCAAGTTAAGTAGTCATGGTCCATGGATCTCTATAGTGTTCTCTTATTGTGCCCATGGTGCACCTGTTTTTCACTGGATTTATTTTGCACTCCCACTATCTCTCCGGTATGCAGTATGGTGTTACTGCAGTGTCATCTCAAGGAAGGTTCCTTGATGTATGTGAGGGGCTCTTGATCTTGGATCAAACCTGAATGCCTCCCATTTCTTCTCCAGGTGCTGTATGACCCATACGGCTTCAGCTCTTCCCCATGAATGTACTACTGTTACTGCAGTGTGTAGGTTAGAGAATAGGTCCTCAAGTACCTTCGACGTATGTATCTTGTATCTCTCCACTCCCGAGAGTACATATTCAGTTCTTTGAGGCATTCCCGGCAATTTAAATGTTTTATTATGTCTATGTGAATGGAGTCAATAACACTGAGCAGTACTCTATGCGAAAGAGCACAAGTGATATGAAAAGAGTCACCAGTAACATTATTTACCTTGTTTTGAAAGTTTTCATTATCCACCATGTCATTTTCCCGGCTTTCACAACATCCACCTTATTGTGTTCTCTAAAGGATAAGTCAGCTGATATTATTACACCTAATTCCTTTTATTTCGTTCCTTTAGGTAGCCCTCCTGCGTGTTGTACATAGTGCCTGTTCTGAGCTTTTAATTCTTACATATGAGCAGTTGGAATTTGTCACCATCGAACATTTTATTCCATACTGCCAGTGGAAGATTTTGTTTATATCATGTTGTGGATTTTCCGTAAATGATAGGAAGCTGTGGTTAGTGTCTTTTTTTTCTATCTTTGCTATGAGGACGAGAAACAATGAAGGCTTTGGGGTACTGAGATTTTTGCTTTGCTAAGAATGGATTTTATTTACCACCACTCTCTGCATTCTATCCACCCAGAAATAGAATATACTTTTGCCTACTTTTCCCCATTATACCTTTTGACCTCATTTTGTCAAGTACTTTGGCAAAAATCTTTGTAGATCACATCTGCATTCTGGTTCTATTTCAACGCCTCGGTGATTTTGTAATGTTTTTTTAGCAGTTGTGGTAAACATGATCTTCCCGTTGCAAATTAAAGTTGATTCGGGTTGTTCAGGTTATGTTTCATCACCCGGTAGCAATAACATCACACGTAATGAAAATGTTTCAAATATTTTTAAGATATGTGATGTTATTGCTACTGATCTAATTTTTTGCCACCGTTCTACTTCCTCCTTTGGACAGAGGAAGTATGTCTGTACTTAACAAGGGCTCTGGAATTTCACCTAGATACGGAATGCTCAGGCTAGCGGTATTTTGCACTTCTTAATAAATGAGGAAACTCATGAATCTGGCCCAGGTGTTGTGTGTGGGGGCATGTTTTCAACGAATTTTTAGGGGTCAGTGCTTATGTCAGATGCTGCATATGATTTGTAGGGCATGCAGAAGTAATGAGAAATTCTGTATTTTCCACTCTTGTTTAGAGGATTGTTCAACATTGAGTCACAATGGTCTTTTAAATTTTCACTCATTTCTCTTTCGTCGTCAGCATATGAAGGTCCTGTAAGCAATAGGCCGATTCTAGTGGCGGTTCCTGACTTAATTTCGCGCATGTGTAGAAAGCTTCAGGATTTGTTGCATTCTTCTGGACGGCTTTTTGTTCCTTTTACGTTTTAGTCTGGTATGAATGCTTAACTTCCTGCTCTGTATCGGTAATCTCTCGGGATTATTATCGTTACATTGTAACATTCTCGTTTCTAAGTAAGCCAGTAACCTATTTTCTTCTGTACATTCTTTATATATATATATATATATATATATATATATATATATATATATATATATATATATATATATATATATATATATATATATATATATATATATTTACACATCAGTTTACAGGCTAAGAGTTATCCTACCTCATCTCATTTTAAAACCCAGCCCTGTCTAAAGTATACTACCTCACGTCCCCCCTTCCCCCAGGATGTGACTCTCAGCAGTCCACTAACATCCAGGTACATACTTACTGTTAGGCGAACAGGGGCTGCCGGTATAAGAAAATATGCCTAACATGCCTACTCGTACCGGGGATCGAACCACGGACACTCGGTATGTGAGCTGAGTGTAATATCACCTGCGTTTTCAGCGATACATATTTCATACAGTATTTGTTTCTGTATTCAACTTTTTCATGCACTGATGTGGGTTTAGAGTATCCAGAGCTACTCAGGGCTGCTCAGGGCTGCTCAGGGCTGTTTCTCAGGCAATGTTTGAAGGTTCATTATTGTATCACAGTCAATTCTCTAACAGTTGAAGTCAAGTTGAATTACTACTGTTCATGTGATAATTTCTGAGTGTAATATCTGATTAGTTTCAGCACTTCCAAGCTAATAACTTAATAATGCAACTTCTGAGCTGATTCAAGCTTAATGTTCGAATGTTCCTTCTCGGTGACTCTTTCTGGATTTTTATGTGCTGAATATATACTAATTTGTATTACAGTGAGGCTATGATCAGAGTATTGTTATGGCCAGATGGCCTGCTAGTGGGCCCCGCTTTCTGGGACGCCATCTTCAACCACTGCACCTCACGTCTGGTCCAGTATATATAGCTCCATCAATGTACCTGTACTTCAGAGTGGTCAGTTCTACGTACTGAGGGATTGAACATCTAAAATTTTTTTCAGATATCTCCAGTATATTAGACACCTCTATATTAGACTGAAGAAGCCTGCTGCGCAGGTGAAGGGTTTCAGACACAGATATGAAATTGTTGCAGGTGTGTGTTATTCATCAAGGTTTAAATTTAATGATTTTGTAATAATGCTCCTCATTATTGTAGAATCCTTCCCCAGGCAATAATGCTGAGGTTTCTTTACAAAGACGACATATTTAACAATGTTTTTGAGATTTATATCTAGGGAAAGTGCTAAACTCTTAAAAAATCTAGGGTCTTGAAGGTACCTTTAAGGTCTCTAGATCTGCTTAGGAACTGTTAGCATGCTAAGACTATTATCATTAAACCTTAGTCACTGACCTTGATGGTAGACTCTGGTAGATTCAGCTCCTGGGCCAGCTCACAGCGTCGCGGTCGGCTCACGTAGTTTTCCTTATAGAACTCCTTCTCCAGGCGACCGATCTGTTCTCTGGTGAAGGCTGTGCGGTACCTCCTGATCTCCGCTGCTGACTGGCTCGTCGGAGGCTGTTGAGAGGCTTGTTGCTGTTGTTGCTGTTGCTGCTGCTGTTGCTGCTGCGTCGTCGGCTGTAACGCCGCTCCTGTACCCTGTACAACGGGGCTGTGTACTTTTTTAATTAACTCTTCGTCGACACCTAAAATGAAAAATAAAAGGATTTTATCAATATAATCAATATAACTAAAACTTACACTGTTACAAGATAATAATTATGTCTGACTTATTTTCTGGTCATGGACGCCAAAAAAATTATTGTCAAGGGAAAGGATGGTAGAGACACTTTCGTAGATGATATTAAAATAAGCCTGAAAGTCACCTTGGTACAAGACACTGAATAAAACTGCAAGAAGATATAAGTAACGTTTTCCACTGGGCAGTGGAGAACAATATGACGTTCAGTAGTGAAAAGTTCCAGCTGCTGAGATGTGAAAAGAATGAAAAACTCCTGAGTGACACCTTATACAAAATTCAAGAGGAACATCAGCTAAAACAAAAGGAACACGTGAAAGACCTGGGAGTAATTATGTCGGTTGACCATTCTGTCATGGACCTCACTGCATGACCCTAGTAGGTTTAGCGGTTCCTTTTGATAATAATAATAATAATAATAATAATAATAATAATAATAATAATAATAATAATAATAATAATAATAATAATGTCAAGGACCACAATAAAACAAATGTCATGACAGTCAGGAAAATGACAGAGTGGATAATGAGAACTTTTAAAACAAGGGAAATAGTATCAATAGTGACACTTTTCAAATCGCTTATGTTCTCTTGTTTAAAATATTGTTAACTATTGACGGCCCAGTTCAGGACAGGAGAGATAATCGGAGCTGGAACAGATTACGACCCCCCACAGAACCAATAAACGATTCAAATTACTGGGAACGCCTTAAATCTTTAAATATGTACTCACCGGAGTGAAAAAAGAGAGAGAGAGAGAGATACATGACAATATATACCTGGAAAGTACTTGAAGGATTTTTCCCAAATTTGAACACTGCCATAACAACATACTGGAGCGAGAAACATGGGAGGAAGTGCAAGATAAATCCAGCGAAAAGCAGTAAAACCATAGGTACAATAAGAGAACATTGTATCAACGTCCGTGGCCCCAGAATATTCAACATCTTGCCAGAAAATATCAGAAACTCTGCTGGGACAGGTGTAGAAGTCTTGAAAAGGAAACTGGACAAGTGTCTTCACCAGGTACCAGATCACTCAGGCCGTGATGGATGTGTGGGCCAGCAGACCGCCAGTAGAAACAGACTAGTTGACCAGACAAGCACCAAACAAGCCTGAGTAAGGCCTGACTCTGGGAGTAGAAAGACTCTCGGAATTCATCGAAGGTATATCAAATATATCTCAAATAAACAAAAAATTTGCTTCAAAAGTCATCAGATAAAAGCTGAATGTGTTTACAACTGAAGACAGTCACCAACAGCCTACAAAAAAAAAGGCGCATCATTCTTTGCCCTCTCAAAGGATTTTCCCTGGCGTTGTTAGGGCCTCTTGATTTAAGGACCATGATCTTTGTCCTTCCCATCTTTGGATCAAGCGCTGTAGGACCTCTACGGGTTTAGCGCTTTTCCCTAAATATAATAAAATTATTACAGCATTACTTGTGGGCATTTTTCTCGTCAACATCAACAAGCAGAGGGAAGCAAACCGCGTTCCGTGGGCGCCATTTGTCCCTGGTTAATAATATTCTCCTCGGATCAAACCTAAATGCCCTCCCACATCCTCCAGCTGGTACATGACCCCTGTAGGTTTCGCGCTTTCCCCTGATTAAAATTAATAAATTTAAGTGTTACGGAGAGTACACCTTGATGTACGTTCCCTTCATGATGGTGGTGCCTTGGTGTACGTTCCCTTCATGATGGTGGTGCCTTGGTGTACGTTCCCTTCATGATGGTGGTGCCTTGATGTACGTTCCCTTCATGATGGTGGTGCCTTGGTGTACGTTCCCTTCATGATGGTGGTGCCTTGATGTACGTTCCCTTCATGATGGTGGTGCCTTGATGTACGTTCCCTTCATGATGGTGGTGCCTTGATGTACGTTCCCTTCATGATGGTGGCGCCTTGATGTACGTTCCCTTCATGATGGTGGTGCCTTGATGTACGTTCCCTTCATGATGGTGGTGCCTTGATGTACGTTCCCTTCATGATGGTGGTGCCTTGATGTACGTTCCCTTCATGATGGTGGTGCCTTGATGTACGTTCCCTTCATGATGGTGGCGCCTTGATGTACGTTCCCTTCATGATGGTGGTGCCTTGATGTACGTTCCCTTCATGATCCTTGATGTACGTTCCCTTCATGATGGTGGTGCCTTGATGTACGTTCCCTTCATGATGGTGGTGCCTTGATGTATGATGGTGGTGCCTTGTGTACGTTCCCTTCATGATGGTGGTGCCTTGGTGTACGTGTACGTTCCCTTCATGATGGTGGTGCCTTGATGTACGTTCCCTTCATGATGGTGGTGCCTTGATGTACGTTCCCTTCATGATGGTGGTGCCTTGACGTTCCCTTCATGATGGTGGTGCCTTGATGTACGTTCCCTTCATGATGGTGGTGCCTTGATGTACGTTCCCTTCATGATGGTGGTGCCTTGATGTACGTTCCCTTCATGATGGTGGTGCCTTGATGTACGTTCCCTTCATGATGGTGGTGCCTTGGTGTACGTTCCCTTCATGATGGTGGTGCCTTGATGTACGTTCCCTTCATGATGGTGGTGCCTTGATGTACGTTCCCTTCATGATGGTGGTGCCTTGATGTACGTTCCCTTCATGATGGTGGTGCCTTGATGTACGTTCCCTTCATGATGGTGGTGCCTTGATGTACGTTCCCTTCATGATGGTGGTGCCTTGATGTACGTTCCCTTCATGATGGTGGTGCCTTGATGTACGTTCCCTTCATGATGGTGGTGCCTTGATGTACGTTCCCTTCATGATGGTGGTGCCTTGATGTACGTTACCTTCATGATGGTGGTGCCTTGATGTACGTTCCCTTCATGATGGTGGTGCCTTGGTGTACGTTCCCTTCATGATGGTGGTGCCTTGATGTACGTTCCCTTCATGATGGTGGTGCCTTGGTGTACGTTCCCTTCATGATGGTGGTGCCTTGATGTACGTTCCCTTCATGATGGTGGTGCCTTGATGTACGTTCCCTTCATGATGGTGGTGCCTTGATGTACGTTCCCTTCATGATGGTGGTGCCTTGATGTACGTTCCCTTCATGATGGTGGTGCCTTGATGTACGTTCCCTTCATGATGGTGGTGCCTTGATGTACGTTCCCTTCATGATGGTGGTGCCTTGATGTACGTTCCCTTCATTATGGTGGTGCCTTGATGTACGTTCCCTTCATGATGGTGGTGCCTTGATGTACGTTCCCTTCATGATGGTGGTGCCTTGATGTACGTTACCTTCATGATGGTGGTGCCTTGATGTACGTTCCCTTCATGATGGTGGTGCCTTGGTGTACGTTCCCTTCATGATGGTGGTGCCTTGATGTACGTTCCCTTCATGATGGTGGTGCCTTGGTGTACGTTCCCTTCATGATGGTGGTGCCTTGATGTACGTTCCCTTCATGATGGTGGTGCCTTGATGTACGTTCCCTTCATGATGGTGGTGCCTTGGTGTACGTTCCCTTCATGATGGTGGTGCCTTGATGTACGTTCCCTTCATGATGGTGGTGCCTTGATGTACGTTCCCTTCATGATGGTGGTGCCTTGGTGTACGTTCCCTTCATGATGGTGGTGCCTTGATGTACGTTCCCTTCATGATGGTGGTGCCTTGATGTACGTTCCCTTCATGATGGTGGTGCCTTGATGTACGTTCCCTTCATGATGGTGGTGCCTTGATGTACGTTCCCTTCATGATGGTGGTGCCTTGATGTACGTTCCCTTCAGGATGGTGGTGCCTTGATGGCTTTTGATCCTTGGATTAGATCTGTTTTTTTTTCCACTACGATAGGTGTCAAAACAAAGTCACCTTGTAAACCACCATGTATTTATGCAGGTGAAGGGCCCCTGATCCAGGGAACTGGGGCTACTCTTAGTTTTCTCGGATCAAACCTGATTCCCCAGGAGTTGACTTTTCCCAAAAAGAAGGAAAAATATAATAATAATAATAATAATAATAATAATAATAATAATAATAATAATAATAATAATAATAATAATAATAGTTAATAATAATAATAATAATAATAATAATAATAATAATAATAATAATAATAATAATAATAATAATAATAATAATAATAATAATAATATTTATAATAATAGTTAATAATAATAATAATAATAATAATAATAATAATAATAATTACTGTCACTACTACTAATAATAATAAATAATAATAATGTCAATAATAATGATAATAATAATTACTGTTACTAGTACTATTACTGCTTCTACTACTACTACTACTACTACTACTACTACTACTACTACTAATAATAATAATAATAATAATAATAATAATAATAATAATAATAGTAATAATAATATTCTGGCAGGTATGGGTATCGCGCAGGTAAGGAATGTCGTGCAGGTACACTCGGGTAATTAAGATAGGTGAGAGATGTCGCGGGTGTGTTGGCATGACACTGAGGCAGGCGAGAGGTGAGTGAGATGACTTCACTGTCCCCTTGTATACTTGTCTAGCGAGAGAGAGCACCTGAAGATTGAAAATGATCGGAGGAGGGAGTTGCCGGGGGTGATGGGGAGGAGGAGGAGTTGAGGGCTGGGGAGGAAAACAGGGTTGGGGGTGGTAGGGGCATAAAAAAGAGATGGAGTGTTGAGGGAGGAGGAGGAGGAGGAGGTTATCGATGAAAGTAATAGATTGTGGTGGTGAGGGAGAAGGAAGTTGATATGACAAGAGATAGCTGGAGCAATTGCCTCTGTGGTATGACGAGATAGTTTATTAGCGAAAATGAGATGCCAGACATTTTGAGCAGGTTTCAGATCTGCTTGAATCAAATGAAATTTAAATTATAAATATATACTCTTGTGTACTCATAAATTAAATCTTGTAGGGCCTAGTTCCCAGGCTCTAAGTGCATCCAATAAATCTTGCGCCGCCGTATACAGGATAGTTATGGAATGCACAATAAACTAAATACGTCGGCAGCAAAATCTAGTGTAATCGAGGGCATATCAACTCTCCTTGGCAACATAATTTATACCTGGAAAATACCGGAGACATTTTCCAAATCTGCACAAGTTTCTACTTTGGAGAGCGAGAAGTTTGGTGGAATGTACTAAAAGGCCTCCAAAGACAAACTAACTGTACAGTATGTACACTAAGGAAATATGTGCAAAACGTTTATGGCTTTACAACCTACTCCCTTCAGATATATGGGGAATTATCAGCAGATGGATGCCATTACTGATTTTACATCGTTCAAGGTACTTTAATGGTTGTTTTGTGTCTCTTTTCGCTGTGAGTCGACTCCTGCAACCACAAATAGGAGAGTACACACACACACACACACGCGCGCGCGCACGTAAACAAGGATACCTGGAGTTTACCTGGAGAGAGTTCCGGGGGTCAACGCCCCCGCGGCCCGGTCTGTGACCAGGCCTCCTGGTGGATCAGCGCCTGATCAACCAGGCTGTTGCTGCTGGCTGCACGCAAACCAACGTACGAGCCACAGCCCGGCTGATCAGGAACTGACTTTAGGTGCTTGTCCAGTGCCAGCTTGAAGACTGCCAGGGGTCTGTTGGTAATCCCCCTTATGTGTGCTGGGAGGCAGTTGAACAGTCTCGGGGCCCCTGACACTTATTGTATGGTCTCTTAACGTGCTAGTGACACCCCTGCTTTTCATTGGGGGGATGGTGCATCGTCTGCCAAGTCTTTTGCTTTCGTAGTGAGTGATTTTCGTGTGCAAGTTCGGTACTAGTCCCTCTAGGATTTTCCAGGTGTATATAATCATGTATCTCTCCCTCCTGCATTCCAGGGAATACAGGTTTAGGAACCTCAAGCGCTCCCAGTAATTGAGGTGTTTTATCTCCATTATGCGCGCCGTGACAGTTCTCTGTACATTTTCTAGGTCGGCAATTTCACCTGCCTTGAAAGGTCCTGTTAGTGTGCAGCAATATTCCAGCCTAGATAGAACAAGTGACCTGAAGAGTGTCGTCATGGGCTTGGCCTTCCTAGTTTTGAAGGTTCTCATTATCCATCCTGTCATTTTTCTAGCAGATGCGATTGATACAATGTTATGGTCCTTGAAGGTGAGATCCTCCGACATGATCACTCCCAGGTCTTTGACGTTGGTGTTTCGCTCATAAACAATGAAACTAATGAACATAATCACTCAGATACATGCTTTCATTCCTCATACCAATTACTAACATTAGTAAAAAAAAATAAAACATTAAATTATTGATGCCAAAAAGACTTTCCCAAAAGTTCCCCGAGATTCCTACAGGCAACACGGTAAATGTAAAAACCATGAAGGCAGGAAGACCTCTGCCATTGGCAAACTCAAAATTTGATCCACAGTCAGCAGCAAGAAACAAACTACACAGAGGGGAGGGGGGGACAACACAGCAACACCTACGAACAGGTGGCTATGGGTGAGATGTTTGTGCTGATTCACATTCGCTAGACAATCGTCTAAAGAGTGACGATTTTTGTTGAAGGAAGCGGGCCAAACACCCACATCCTGCCGACTCCTGTATAACTTGCCCCAGCCTGCTGGGGCCCATCGCGCCCACCACTTCCCAAGGACATATCAGTGGGTACAGCCCACGAGTCACAAGAATATTCTCAGAAGCCTGAGAAGGTCTGTAACTCCCTATGATTGCATAAACGCAGATAAGTATATTTACGAAGCAACTTGCAGTGAAAATAGACTGACTAATGTTGCAGTGGTCAGGGTCAGGCTTGGTAACAAGCAGTCTCTGACTTACACACAAAAGATGATCCAACCATATGCCAAAGTAGGTGGTCAGTCTTACATACACCCCAAACATAGACTTTGCACATTTCTACTTTATTTTGGCTGAGATTTGTGAGGGTTGGGTTCCCAACTGGTGCAATTTCTAGATCCGCGCTAGCACATCAACAACCGTACCAGAGCCAGCACCACCACCAGCAGTTTCCAGGACTGTACCAGCACCGTCTCCAGAAGCAGCACCCTAACCAGCAACATCACTATAACAAGCACTGCTTTATATCACTAGATCTGTACTTGCTGCCTCAGACACACCAGGATCACCATCACCATATGACGCAGTATCTCGCATTTCTAGATCTGCACAAACATCGTCTTCGAAAACAGCACAAGATTCAGTAGCAGCGCCAGCTTAAACACTCTTATGCATCGATGAGTTAGCCTTGCTTGCAGTGATCTGCACCTGTGTTTCTTTCTCATCTGTATTTCTGTGCAGTCGTATTCCTGGCACACCTGTGCCATGCTGGTTGTGAGCATGAGGAATGTGTTTCTAAGTAGTGGTAAAGAGCGCAGGAAGTGTTTTTTTTTTTATTAACACATCGTTGTTTCCCACCTAAGCAATGTGACTCGAAAAAGAAGAAACGCTTTCATCATCATTCACTCTATCACTGTCTTGCCAGAGGTTTATAGATACTATAGTTCAAAAACTGCGATATATCTCCACTCCTTTAGACTGCAGGCACTGTACTTCACACCTCGAGGACTCGAGTCCGGCTAACCGGAAGGAAGTGGCAGAAACGGATAATAGAGGGATAATAACTAGGGGCTGGGAGAGACAGTAGGGACAACTGTACCAGGATGTTGCAGAACATAAGGCAGGCAGAGAGCAAGGAGGCACCCCACGCCAGGCAGGGGCAGGAAAAGCCCAAGCTGGGCAGGGAAGAGGGTGGGCCAGGATTGTCACCACCCACCAGGATTGCCACCAGGCCACGGACCATCTAACGGTGGCCCGTGGCCTGGTGGCAAAAGTTCTCGCTTCACAAGGTGGGGGTCCAAGTTTGATTCCCGGCGAGAGTAGAAACATGGGTGAACATAGACAACCGGTGTTTCCTAACACCGGTTGTCTATGTTCACCCATCAGTAATAATGGGTTTTTGGGTGTTAGTCGACTGGTGTGGGTTGCATCCCATGACAAAACTGACCTAATTTGCCTGATATGCTCTGCATAACAAGTGGTTTTCTATGTAGTAATATGTCATTGATTTCAGCTAGGCCTGTATACCTTGAACATGCACCTGTAGAAATAAAGATATTATTATTATTATTATTATTATTATTATTATTATTATTATTATTATTATTATTATTATTATAGGTAGGGGCTGAGGAAAACCAGAAAGGGATGGTAGAAGCAGGGTTGGGCAGGGTAGGGAGGAACGCACCCCACACAACCGGGCAGGATAGGGATGGCCACTTGACGCCATGACTGCCGAGCAGGGTAAATACAGCCCCAGGCAGGGTAAGAGTGAAATATGGAGTAAAAAGGGCCCTACCCCTTAAAACGGGCCCAGACTGGAAAAGAGGGGCCCTTGGTAGGGAAAGCAGGACCCTGCCTCAGGCGAGGTAAAGATAGCCCTGCCCCAGGCAAGAGGTACCAGGGCAGGGCATGAAGAACCCCGGGCAGGGTAAAGATGGCCCTGTCCAGACAACAGGGTCCCAGGCTGGGGTAGGGAGGGCCCTTGACATCTTAGATATCTTGCCTCAGACAACAGGGGGGGCACCCGGTAGGGTAAGGAGTTCCCTGCCTCAGACAACAGGGTCCCCTGGCCGGGTAAGAAGTGCCCTGCCTCAGACAACAGGGGTCCCTGGCAGGGTAAGAAGCACCCTGCCTCAGACAACAGGGTCCCCTGGCCGGGTAAGAAGCACCCTGCCTCAGACAACAGGGGCCCCTGGCAGGGTAAGAAGCACCCTGCCTCAGACAACAGGGGCCCCTGGCAAGGTAAGGAGTACCCTCCCTCAGACAACAGGGGCCCCGTGTCACAACAACACTTGTCTCGAGCTTTGATCACCAGTCTTATCTAGCGAGCCAATTGGAGCCTCGTGAACCTCTCTCACAGTTGTTTATAAACAATCAATTAAGGAACCTCTGCCGCCTCTCACTAGTTTGCTCAGGAATCTCAACATTATTTGCATTATATAAGACTTAATTGCTTTTGAGGCTAATGGCCTTCTTCCATTACATGGGACATTAAATAAAG
>NC_091300.1:29172592-29195092 GCF_038502225.1 Cherax quadricarinatus | reverse complement strand
GTATATACTCACCTCATTGTGCTCACTTAATTGTGGCTGCAGGGGTCGAGACTCAGCTCCTGGCCCTGTCTCTTCACCGAGTGCTACTAGGCCCATCCCTGTGATTCATCTGTCTTCAACTTCCAATTGTGACCCGTGTTTCTATGTCCTCTCTCTGGAACATCCTGTCTCTGTCCACCTTGTCTATTCCACGCAGTATTTTGTATATCGTTATCATGGCTCCCCTAACCCTCCTGTCCTCCAGTGTCGTCAGGCATATTTCCCTTAACCTTTCTTCTTAGGACATTCCCCTTAGCTCTGTAACTAACCTTGTCGCAGTTTCTCTAATTTCTTGACGTGCTTGATCAAGTGTGGGTTCCAAACAGGTGCTGCATACTCCAGCATGGGCCTGACGTACACGGTGTACAGTGTCTTGAACGATTCCTTACTAAGGTATCGGAACGCTCTTCTCAGGTTTGCTAGGCGCCCATATGCTGCAGCAGTTATCTGGTTGATGTGTGCTTCCGGAGACATGCTCGGTGTTATACTCACCCCAAGAACTTTCTCCTTGAGCGAGGTGTGTGTGTGTGTGTGTGTGTGTGTGTGTGTGTGTGTGTGTGTGTGTGTGTGTGTGTGTGTGTGTGTGTGTGTGTGTGTGTGTGTGTGTGTGTGTGTGTGTGTGTGTGTGTGTGTGTGTGTGTGTGTGTGTGTGTGTGTGTGTGTGTGTCTAGGTTTTATGTATATTCATTTGTTCTTGTGCTAACCTCCAAAGGATGGATATGAGGATCAAATAAACTAAGCTTCGGTGGCTCCTGTCGATCACCCGTCTGTCTGTCACTCTTTCTCTGTCTGTCTCTGTTTGTCTGTCTGTCTCTGTCTGTATGCCTGTCTCTCTTCCTTGTTTGTCCCTTCCGTTTCCATTTGTTTCTAACCCTTTTTTTCCACATGTCTTCATCCACTTGTCTCTCCTAATTTTCCCGTACGTCCTCATACACCTGTCCCTGTCTCTCCCACAAGACTCTATTTACTTGTCTCTATCAACCTGTATCTCCCATCTTTCTCACAAAGCTCTATTCACTTGTCTCTCCCATGTTTCCCTCAAAGTTCTATCCACCTGTCACCCGCCGTTCTCACTTGTGTCCATTCTCCTGTCGATACACCTTCTCTTACTGAGAAACATTGGCCATTGCTACACACCAGTGACCATAAACAACAGACCAGCAGCCTCATAATGGAGCCTGACGAGCCAATCACCGCAGGAATCGCAAACAATCACAGCAGACCCTAAATCGAACTCAAGCGGAAGGATTTTTATTGCGAATTTTGAGCATTCTTACCTCCTACACGGGCCCTTCTGAAGGAGGACTCGGCATTGCCTAGCCTCTAACGTATGTGGTATCAGTCGTTTTCCTTCTGCATGCAATAAAGTTAAGGATATGTGTATGAAGACACACTATTGGTATCTCACGATACCAATATTCAGATTATTAGATCCAGTGGGTTAATAACCTGTGATGACCTTAGTAAATCAAGCAGTTTCTTATATACTTTGACGTCCTTGGGTCCTATCATTGGATGCAACCCACAACAGTCGATTACCTCATAAGTACCAGCTTATTGCTAGGTGAACAGAGGCAGTACGTATTGGGAAACCTCCTCCTCCTCCTCCTCCTCCTCCTCCTCCTCCTCCTCGTCTCACCCGGGATCGAACTTGGGTATTTTCGGTTGTGAACCGAAAATTCCATCATTGAGCTACAACGCATACCACACCTGACTTTGTCTTTGGGTATGACCTCTGAAAATTAATATTAGAATGACTTAGTTCTACTCTTGCAACAAAGTACAGATGGCATAGATAGGAGGCCACAGATTACAGAGGCCACAGATTACAGAGGCCACAGATTACAGAGGCCACAGATTACAGAGGCCACAGATTACAGAGGCCACAGGGAACAGAGGCCACGAGATACATAGAACAAAGGACACCAAGCACCCAAGACACATCATAGTCTAAACTGTTTTACACAAATTCGTAACAGTACAGCTTCTGTTTCATAAATATCGAGAAACTACATGTAATGGTTACTTCTCACCGTTAGAGAGGCGCTATTTACTCTGCTCCTTAAAATGCCAGAGTTTAAATAAGCTTTAAGTAGCGAGTATTTCCACAGTAATATCTGAGGTTTGTGTCTCCGTGTTTTAGGACTTTAGTTTATAAGCAGGACTTCTTTATAACATCTTACTAAAAGCGTCATCAAAGCTCTAAGGCGTTAGTGTGTAAAGTCAACACAGGTACAGTGGAAGACCCGACTCTATGAACAGGGCGATGTATGTCACTCTCTGCGTCCCCAGCTCTGCCTTGTGTCATACTTGACAGGACAGGTGTGCTGGCGAAGCTGCCGCTGATCTATGCACCAACACAACTCTGGTAGGGCTTTAGCCTTTTTCATTATTATTATTATTATTATTATTATTATTATTATTATTATTATTATTATTATTATTATTATTATTATTATTTCGAAAGCTCGAGATATACCTGGAGTATGCGTCTACCCGATTCTATATGACCTTACGGAACAAAATCTAAGCTGCGTTTTTTCCCCCCCATGTCGCGTTTTATTCCACAAGAATGAAATTTGTCAGCGCGTTCAGCCACACCACCACCGCCACCACCACCACCATCACCAACACATACCACCACAACCACCACACACCACCACCACCACCACCACACGACACACCACCACCACCACACACCAACACCACCACACATCACCACCACCACACCATCACCACCACACCACATCAAATACCACCACCACACACCATCACCACACACCACCACCACACACCACCACCACACACCACCACCAAACACCACCACCACACACCATCACCACACACCATCACCACACACCACCACCACACACCATCACCACACACCACCACCACACACCACCACCACACACCACCACCACACACAACCACCACACACCACCACACACCACCACACGCCACCACCACACACCACCACCACACACCACCACCGCACACCACCACCACACACTACCACCACACACCACCACCACACACCATCACCACACACCACCACCACACACCACCACCACACACCACCACCACACACCACCACCACACACCACCACCACACAACACCACCACACACCACCACCACACAACACCACCACACACCATCACCACACACCACCACCACACACCACCACCACACACCACCACCACACACCACCACCACACACCACCACCACACACCACCACCACACACCACCACCACACACCACCACCACACACCACCACCACACACCACCACCACCATCACCACCACCACACACCACCACCACACACCACCACCACACACCACCACCACACATCACCACCGCACACCACCACCACACACGACCACTACACACCACCACCACACACCACCACCACACACACACCACCACCACCACCACACACCGCCACCACACACCACCACCACCACCGCACACCACCACCACACACCACCACCACATACCACCACCACACACCACCACCACACACCACCACCACACACCACCACCACCGCACACCACCACCACACACCACCACCACACACCACCACCACACACCACCACCACACACCACCACCACCACCACCACACACCACACACCACCACCACCGCACACCACCACCACACACCACCACCACACACCACCACCACCACCACACACCACCACCACACACCACCACCACCACCACACACCACCACCACACACCACCACCACACACCACCACCACACACCACCACACACCACCACCACACACCACCACCACACACCACCACCACACACCACCACACACCACCACCACACACCACCACCACACACCACCACCACCGCACACCACCACCACACACCACCACCACACACCACCACCACCACCGCACACCAGCACCACACACCACCACCACCACCACCACACACCACCACCACACACCACCACCACATACCACCACCACACCACCACACTCCACCACCACCACCACCACCACCACCACACACCACCACCACCACCACGCACCATCACCATACTCCACCACCACATACCACCACCACACACCACCACCACACACCACCACCACACACCACCACCACCACCACACACCACCACCACCACCACGCACCATCACCATACTCCACCACCACACACCACCAACACACACCACCACCACCACCACACACCACCACCACCACCACACACCACCACCACCACCACCACCACATACCACCACCACACACCACCAGGTATGACAGAGTACGCGTGCCGTTTCCTCTGACAGATATTTGTATAAGCTTTTAAATCCAACCATAATTGGTTGGCTCACCTGCGGAAATAAGTTATTAACCCGCGCCGGTGACGTGGGGTTCCTGCCTCTTATGTCATGCGTCGTGTGACTCTGGAGTAGGCACGACCCAGGTGAAGGTCTCGTGATCCAAGGAATTAGAACTACTCTCCCGTTCCTCGGATCAAATGTGAGTGTCACCTATTCTCCAGGAGATGCATGATCCTCATGGTTGTAATGTTTTATGGCGAATAATAATAATAATAATAATAATAATAATAATAATAATAATAATAATAATAATACAAGAGGTGTGTTGTAGTCTGGTCATTAAGACTGTACACTGACAACAGGAAAACCCTAATCCCTAACCTGTGATTTACCTGTGACCTGTTTCGGGAGTTTTCCTACTCCGTGCTGACTGTCTGGTCGACCAGGCTGTTCCTGTTGGCAGCCTGCCGGCCTCTGTTCAAACATATAGTAAACTCTCAGTGTATACACACTAAAACACACTCATCTCCCGATATATATAGACTAACAACTACACACCTCTGTGTATATACACAAACAACACAATTATCTCGGTGTATGTACATTTATATATCCCTTACGGTATTTTATACATTTATACACTGTTTAAGAGTGTTGCTGAAGAATAATTATGGAAATTAGGATATTAATTATGTTTAACTGTGTGTTTAACTTATTTTTTTTTTATTTAAGATGACCAAAATTCCACACAGCTGCGTCACACTTCATTGTGTACCTAATTATTAAGTGCAAATTAATTTTAAGTCCAAATTTACTGAATAGGATTATTATTATCATGTGAATAGGCTTATTATTATTTTTATTACAAATAATAATAAAAATAATAATAATTATTATTATTATTGTTATTATTATTATTATTATTATTATTATTATTATTATTATTATTATTATTATTATTATTATTATTATTATTATTTTATTATTATTATTATTTTGAGAAGCGCTAAATCCGCAGGGGTCATGGTGTAAAGGTGGTAGGTGTACCTGTGTAGGAGCCAGAATAGTGCAAACGAACTGTTAAGATTAGATTTAGATTTGACTCTGAAGCAGCTAGTTTATTGCGCACCCCTTTATTCATCCTTCGGAGGATAGCGCAAGAGAATATAGATACACAAAAGGCCTAGGAACCTGGCCCAGGAAAAGTGGGGTTAACAGGAATATATGTACTCGTGGCTTGGTTGATAGCGTCCTCAGGTTTCACACTAAGGGTTCCGGAATCGATCCCGGCACGGGCGAAACATTGGGCATATTTTCTTACACCTATTGCCCCTCTTCACCTAGCAGTAAGTAGGTACGTGCCTGGGTGTTAGAGAACTGTTGTGGGTCGAATCCTGGGGGATAAGATTAACCTAAGTTTCCCGAAATGCTCTGCATAACCACGGACTTTCTATGAAGGGAACCAGTGATGTCAGGGAAGTCTATAATAGATGTATCATGTACTTGTAGAAATAAAGATAATAATAATAGCGATAATAATAATAATAATAATAATAATAATAATAATAATAATAATAATAATAATAATAAGTTATTATTATTACCATTATTATTATTATTATTATTATTATTATTATTATTATTATTATTATTATTATTATTATTATTATTATTATTATTATTATTATTATTATTATTTTTATTATTATTATTATTATTATTATTATTATTATTATTATTATTATTATTATTATTATTATTGAAGTTGAAAACTCAGTTGAGTCACAGAGATGTTAGAAATGATTTCTTCAGTAATAGAGGTATCAGGAAGTGGAAGAATGTGAAGAGTGATGTAGTGGAGGCAGGATCAATACGTAGCTTTAAGAAGTACAATAAAGCTCTCGCAGTAGGGAGAGAGTGGACCTAGTAAGACCAGCGAAGAGACGGGGCCATGAGCTACGACTCGACCCCTGCAGCCACAAATATGAGTACAAATAGGTGATCACACACGCACACACACACACACACACACACACACACACACACACACACACACACACACACACACACACACACACACACACACACACACACACACACACACACACACACACACGCACGCACACACATATCCTCACAAGAGATTAGTACAGAAGCTAAAGGATCAGGCACATATAACAAGAAGGGCACTGCAATGGATCAGAGAATACCTGACAGGGAGGCAAAAACGAGTCATGGTACGTGATGAGGTATCACACTGGGCGACTGTGACGAGCGGGGTCCCACAGGGGTCAGTCCTAGGACCAGTGCTATTCTTGGTATATGTGAACGGCATGACGGAAGGGATAGACTCAGAAGTGTCCCTGTTTGCAGATGATGTGAAGTTAATGAGGAGAATTAAATCAGATGCGGACCAGATAAGTCTACAAAGAGACCTGGACAGGCTGGATGCGTGGTCCAGCAACTGGCTCCGAGAATTTAATCCCGCCAAATGCAAAGTCATGAAGATCGGAGAAGGGAAAAGAAGACCGCAGACAGAGTATAGGCTAGGAGGCCAAAGACTGCAAACCTCACTCAAGGAGAAAGATCTAGGGGTGAGTATAATACCGAGTACATCGCCACAAGCACACATTAACCAGATAACTGCTGCGGCATATGGGCGCTTGGCAAACCTGAGAATAGCGTTCCGGTACCTCAGTGAGGAATCGTTCAAGAATTTATACACTGTGTACGTCAGGCCCATACTGGAGTACGCAGCACCAGTTTGGAACCCACCGCTGGTCAAACACGTCAAGAAATTAGAGAAAGTGCAAAGGTTTGCAATAAGGCTGTCTCCAGAGCTAAGGGGAATGTCCTACGAAGAAAGGTTAAGGTAAATCGGCCTGACGACACTGGAGGACAGAAGGGTCAGGGGAGACATGATAACGACATACAAAATACTACTGGACAGGGTGGATAGTGACAGGATGTTCCAGTGATGGGACACAGAAACAAGGGTTCACAATTGGAAGCTGAAGAATCAGATGAGTCAAAGGGATGTTAGGAAGTATTTCTTCAGGCACAGAGTTGTTAGGAAGTGGAATAGTCTAGCAAGCGATGTAGTGGAGGCAGGAACCTCCAGTAGTGGTCAGTGAAGAGGCGGGGCCAGGAGCTGAGTCTCGACCCCTGCAACCACAATTAGGTGAGTACAATTAGGTGAGTATACACACACACATACACACACAGTGTGTGTGTGTGTGTGTGAGGTCGGTATCATCAAGTAAGAGAGCTCACATAGTGTGTAATATTGTGGCAGAGGTATGTTGTGTAAAGTGAGGAGAGTGCATTATGATAAGTGAAGAGAATGTAATTTGATCTTCCCAAGTACTCTGCCTCAGCTCCTCCCCCACTAAGCTTCAACATCTCTCCCTCCCTCCCTCTCTTCCTCCCTCTAATGACCTCCCTCCTTCTCCTCCTATCCCCCCCAACTCTTCCTCCCTCTCTCATTCCCTCTCAATCATCCCTCTTTCCTCTCTCCTTACTCATTCTCTACCTTCTTTCCTTTCTCTCTCTTTCTTTCTATCCCTGTGCTCTTCCTTTCCTTTACCTCTCACTTTCTTTTACTTATTTCTTCACTTCATTCTAATGACCTCATATTTATTATCTTTATCCCCAGAAGAACTTAAGAAGACGTCTTTCTCTACAGCATAGTTTTATCTATATCTATATTTATCTATATATCTATCCATATATTTAATCTACTTATCTATACTACTGTTGGTCCTGTGTACACAACCTATGACAGTGTCTCTTTGAAATTCCCATCCTTAGGTAACTCCGTGTCTCGTTCTCATAAATTTCGTTTCATTATTATCATCATGGAGGAAGCGCTAAACTTGGAGGGGTACACAGTTTCTGGAAAACGGGAGGTAATCAGGCTTGATTCTAGAACGTGAGAGGGCTGCTCTAACTTCTTGGCAATCAATACAACTCTCTCCTCCTTGGAAGGTTTAAGGGGACTGTCAGTTCCCCTGTCTTCTAATAATACATTATTTTTCCCCTATAATCTACCTTGTCCATAATTACTATCACATTTGCCTTGTCTGCTTTCGTAAGGTGAAGTGTAGGATCTTACCTTAATTCATGGTATAACTTAACAAATCTTTGATGACAATTGTGTTGCAGAGGTCTGAGTTTTGCTCAGACCTCTGCAAAGATTTGTTAAGTTATACCATGAATTAAGGAAAAATCCTACACTTCACCTTACGAAAGCAGACAAGGCAAATGTGATAGTAATTATGGACAAGGTAGATCATAGGGGAAAATAAATATGGTATTACCAGACAAGGAAACTCACCCACCTCTTAACTCAAATTTATCCCTTCTAATTCGTCGTATCTTTATTTTCTTTTTCCCTTATGTTCTCGTCGTACTTTCTTCGCCCCACTACCATTCCTTGTTTATTTTCTCTTTCTCGCCAAAATCATACTGCAGTTGTCCTTTAAATTCCTACCTTCACCTCTCCCTCCTAACTTGTGTCTTCCGATTTTCTTTCCCCACATCGTTTCCTCTCATCTTCATTATGTTTCTTATTCACTTCTCCATCACTATGTGTCTGCATCAACTCCTTTCTTCCTCTCCTGATACATCTCACACATTCTCTCTCCCCCTCCCTCCCTCCGTGGTACTTCTCACTCATCCCTTCTCTCCCACTTTGGCACATCCCATTCATCTCCTCTCTCCCCGGTGCATCCCACTCATTCCTCTTTTCTTTTGATACATACCTCGCTCTTCCTCTCCCTCCCTCCTTCGCTCCCACACTCAGGGCTGGAGGACCTGTTATCACTCGAAGGAGCGAGATCCTTGTGGTGTATAGGTCGACCAGCTGATGACCCTTTCTGGTTTCATAAGCAGCCTCATATATGGTTCATTCCGGTCTTGTTGTTTACGAAAGGCTTCAGGTCTACATGCCTTTCCCGTCAGTGGACTCTTAATTAAGAAGTGTATTTTAGGGCGAGCCATAATAATGTCTTAAGATGTAAGTTTGGCCTCGTAGCGGCTGTATTCGAGCATATGCCAATATGTACTTCTGTTAACCACTTCAGGGCACAGTTACTAGGCCTTTTATCTATCCATATCCCTTTGTGGTACCGTCCATTACTTCTCTTTCTTCCTCTCTTGGTCCTGTCCCTGTCCCCCCTCGCCTACATACTGGCTTCTTCACTCTTTTGTATTAATGTGACATTGTAAATGGTCCAAGACGGACCGAGCCGTCGTCGTAAGCTTTTCTCAACCTATATACAGGCTATCTGTGTATCGTCCACAGGATGGATATGGGATGCAATGGTCAACTAACTGCATCGGCAGCATAATCTAATTATTACTGAGTATTAAGCAAATATCGCAAACCAAGCGATACAAGATGCAAAACAACCACGGAGGGAGTAGAATGATAGCTCTAGGCCTTTCGTGTTGCAATCAGCACATCATCAGGAAGTTGCAGAAATGCAGAAAAGAGGAGGGTTTCCAAGTGAATACGTTCCCAGAGAACGCGGTCCTCTGGGAACGTATTCGCGTGGAAACCTTCCTCTTTTCTGCATTTCTGCAAGCTCCTGATGATGTGTTCATTGCAACACGAAAGGCCTAGAGCTATCATTCTACTCCCCCCGTGGTTGCTTTTATTGAGTATATTTTATTCATCCAGTCGATGGTTGCGTGAGAGCACACGTGTGCACAAAAGCCTAAATAGGTCAGTAAGCAGAGAATAGGTCAGTAAAAGTACACTTGGATAAAAATAAAAGTTAGCAATAATTGTTTATAATTTAATGATATAATACAAATTTGGGACATTTAGTCACAAAATAGATAATGCCTATATATGCTGCAGATTTCCTGGTATCTGTTGTCTCGGTGTGAAGCCTCGGTGTTTCCTATGTCAGTCTGATCGTGTATGTCCATTCTTTAATGTTAGTTTTCAATTCTTACGTTATATCTTTCTAGTAATCATCACTTTGTAACTGACAAGTACACACTCATACACATAGACACACACACACACACACACACACACACACACACACACACACACACACACACACACACACACACACACACACACACACACACACACACATACACAAACACACATTTTATTGGACTGCAAGAAGGCGTTTGACAGAGTTCCACACAAGAGATTGGTGCAAAAACTGGAGGACCAAGCAGGGATAACAGGGAAGGCACTACAATGGATCAGGGAATACTTGTCAGGAAGACAGCAGCGAGTCATGGTACGTGGCGAGGTGTCAGAGTGGGCACCTGTGACAAGCGGGGTCCCACAGGGGTCAGTCCTAGGACCAGTGCTGTTTCTGGTATTTGTGAACGACATGACGGAAGGAATAGACTCTGAGGTGTCCCTGTTTGCAGATGACGTGAAGTTGATGAGAAGAATTCACTCGATCGAAGACCAGGCAGAACTACAAAGGGATCTGGACAGGCTGCAGACCTGGCCCAGCAACTGGCTCCTGGAGTTCAATCCCACCAAGTGCAAAGTCATGAAGATTGGGGAAGGGCAAAGAAGACCGCAGACGGAGTACAGTCTAGGGGGCCAGAGACTACAAACATCACTCAAGGAAAAAGATCTTGGGGTGAGTATAACACCAGGCACATCTCCTGAAGCGCACATCAACCAAATAACTGCCACAGCATATGGGCGCCTAGCAAACCTCAGAACAGCATTCCGACATCTTAATAAGGAATCGTTCAGGACCCTGTACACCGTGTACGTTAGGTCCATATTGGAGTATGCGGCACCAGTTTGGAACCCACACCTAGCCAAGCATGTAAAGAAACTAGAGAACGTGCAAAGGTTTGCAGCAAGACTAGTCCCAGAGTTAAGAGGAGAGGTTAAGGGAAATCAACTTGACGACACTGGAGGACAGGAGAGATAGGGGGGACATGATAACGACTTACAAAATACTGAGAGGAATTGACAAGGTGGACAAAGACAGGATGTTCCAGAGACTGGACACAGCAACACGGGGACACAGTTGGAAGCTGAAGACACAGATGAATCAAAGGGATGTTAGGAAGTATTTCTTCAGCCACAGAGTAGTCAGGAAGTGGAATAGTTTGGGAAGCGATGTAGTGGAGGCAGGATCCATACATAGCTTTAAGCAGAGGTACGATAAAGCTCATGGTTCAGGGAGAGTGACCTAGTAGCGACCAGTGAAGAAGCGGGGCCAGGAGCTTGGACTCGACCCCTGCAACTTCAACTAGGTGAGTACATGTAGTGTATATGCATATTTATATATTTCCCGTTAGTCTGAAATATTCGTAGCTGAAATATTTCAGGCCGAGGATTAAAAAGAAACGGTAAACCTAACCTTTTAAAACCCTGTGAGAGAGAGAGAAAGAGAGGGAGAGAGAGAGAGAGAGAGAGAGAGAGAGAGAGAGAGAGAGAGAGAGAGAGAGAGAGAGAGAGAGAGAGAGAGAGAGAGAGAGAGAGAGAGAGAGAGAGAGAGAGAGAGAGAGAGAGACTGCTGTAGTCCGCTGTGAGTAAGTGACCTTTACAAAAGACAAGTGCGGTGACCACTCCCTGAAGGAGGAGGATGCCTTGACGCCGACGGGCTCTTGATTCAAGGAATTGGAATGTCCTTACTTTCTTCCTGGTCAAACCTGATTCCCCTCCCTCCCATCCCTCCCACCTGCCCAAGAACAACCACAAGAACAAGCACAAGAACAAGTACAAGAACAAGCACAAGAACAAGTACAAGAACAAGCCTATGAACACTCACAAGAGCAAGCACGTGAACAACCTTTACCACTGATATACCTTTGATGAGTTTCGAGTCCTGCTACTCGCGGAGCCCGGCCATGGGCCAGGCTCGTCTGATGTTTGCCTAGTCAACCAGGTTTTTCCTGCTGGAGGCGCGTTGCTCCACATATCCATCATAGCCTGGTTGATCTGACACTTGGTAAAGGTACTTCTCCAGTTTTCTCTTGAAGACTTCTACACTTGTTCCAGACGTGTTTCTGATATCTTCCGGTATGATGTTGAATAGTCTGTGGCCACGAATATTGATACAGTGTTCCCTTACTGTGCGCACCGCACTCCTGCTTCTCGCTGGGATTATTCTGCGCTTGCCCCCATATCTCTCGCTCCTGTATTTTGTTATGGCAGTGTGCAGATTTGGGACCAGGCCCTCGAGTACTTTCCAGGTATATATTATCATGTATCTCTCTCTCTCTCTCTCTCTCTCTCTCTCTCTCTCTCTTCCGCTCCAGTGAGCATATGTTCATGGCTTGAAGGCGTTCCCAGTAATTTAAATGCTTTACTGGCTCTCTGTTGGCAGTAAACAATCTCTGTAGTTGCTCCAGCTCTGATATTTCTCCTGCCTTGAACGGAGCCGTCAACACTGAGCAATATTCCAAATGAAAGAGCACTAGCGATTTTTAAAGTGATCTTTGTCTTATTATGTTCTTTGAAAGAAATGTCACCTGACATAATTATTTCCAAGTCTTTCACGAGTTCCTTTTGTTATATTTGGTGATCTTCTTGAGTTTTGTATACAGTGTTCCTTTTAAGTTCTTCATTCTTTCTATACCCAGCAGTTGGAACTTATCACCACTGAACGTCATGTTGTTCTTCACTGCCCACCGGAAAACACTTCTTAAATCTTCATGTAATTTTTCTGTGTCCTCTACCGTAGTGACTTTCATGCTTATTTTAGTGTCATTTGCAAATGATGATACAAAACTGTGACGGGTGTTTTTATCAAAGTCTGCTATGAGGATGAGAAACAGCAGAGGTGCCAGGACAGTGCCTTGGGGAACTGAGCATTTTACCTCACTGATGCTGGATTTTGCTCTGTTTACTACTGCTTTTTGCGTTCTGTGTGTTAGGAACTTGAAAATTCATCTGCCTACCTCACCTGTAATGCCCATGGCCCTCATTTTGTGCGCTATAACTCCATGATCGCATTTGTTAAACGCCTTTGCAGAATTTGTGTATATCATATCTGCGTTCTGGTCGCCTTCCAACGCCTCCGTAATTCAGTCATAAGAACAATGCATCGCTCTGTACTGTCTCGTCAAGCTGTCTCGATAAAAAAATTCTGTGCAAATATATCTTTCGTTTTTATGGGGACCAAGAGCTAGAGCGCAATGCTTTGCAAAGTGGAATAGGTAGAACCCATAACACACTTGAGGGAGTGGAGGGAGATTGGTGCGGGGAGAGAGTGGAGAGGTGCGGGGAGAGAGTGGAGAGGTGCGGGGGGTAAGGGAGGAGAGGTGCAGGGGAGAGGGGAGACAATAACCAACACACCACCAACACTTATTCTCATGTTTCATGATAATTATTATGATGATAAG
Source organism: Cherax quadricarinatus (assembly GCF_038502225.1). Taxonomy (NCBI): domain Eukaryota; kingdom Metazoa; phylum Arthropoda; class Malacostraca; order Decapoda; family Parastacidae; genus Cherax; species Cherax quadricarinatus. The sequence goes on along the minus strand of NC_091300.1, from coordinate 29,181,410 downwards.
CACGCCTTGTGCAGGGATTTTATTGTAGTAAGTGAACGACCTCGTTCCTTCTACCCACACCAGACTGTAGTCTCATTCATCCTCACTTTCACATACACACCAGACTGTAAGACTATGTTTCACCCGTACTTTCACACACCAGGCTGTAAGTCTGTATGAATCTTTCACACACACACACACACACACACACACACACACACACACACACACACACACACACACACACACACACACACACACACACACACACACACACACACACACACACACACACACGTGACTGATCGAAGACCAGGCAGAACTACAAAGGGATCTGGACAGGCTGCAGACCTGGTCCAGCAATTGACTCCTGGAGTTCAATCCCACCAAGTGCAAAGTCATGAAGATTGGGGAAGGGCAAAGACGACCGCAGACGGAGTAAAGTCTAGGGGGCCAGAGACTACAAACCTCACTCAAGGAAAAAGATCTTGGGGTGAGTATAACACCAGGCACATCTCCTGACGCGTACATCAACCAAATAACTGCTGCAGCATATGGGCGCCTAGCAAACCTCAGAACAGCATTCCGACATTTTAATAAGGAATCGTTCAGGACCCTGTACACCGTGTACGTTAGGCCCATATTGGAGTATGCGGCACCAGTCTGGAACCCACACCTAGCCAAGCACGTAAATAAACTAGAGAAAGTGCAAGGGTTTGCAACAAGACTAGTCCCAGAGCTAAGAGTTATGTCTTACGAGGAGAGGTTAAGGGAAATCTACCTGACGACACTGGAGGACAGGAGAGATGGGGGGGACATGATAACGACATACAAAATACTGAGAGGAATTGACAAGGTGGACAAAGACAGGAAGTTCCAGAGATTGGACACAGCAACAAGGGGACACAGTTGGAAGTTAAAGACACAGATGAATCACAGGGATGTTAGGAAGTATTTCTTCAGCCACAGAGTAGTCAGGAAGTGGAATAGTTTGGGAAGCGATGTAGTGGAGGCAGGATCCATACATAGCTTTAAGCAGAGGTATGATAAAGCTCATGGTTCAGGGAGAGTGACCTAGTAGCGACCAGTGAAGAGGCGGGGCCAGGAGCTAGGACTCGACCCCTGCAACTTCGACTAGGTGAGTACAACTAGGTGAGTACACACACACACACACACACACACACACACACACACACACACACACACACACACACACACACACACACACACACACACACACACACACACAATGTACTCCCAATTTTTAAGAAAGGAGACAGACACGGAGCATTAAACTACAGACCAGTGTCACTGACGTGTATAGTATGCAAAGTCATGGAGAATATCATCAGGAGAAGAGTGGTGGAGCACCTAGAAAGATACAAGCTTATAAACGACAACCAGCACGGTTTCGGGGAACGAAAATATTGTGTCACAAACCTACTCGAGTTTTATGACAAGGCAACGGAAGTAAGACACAAGAGAGAGGGGTGGACAGACTGCATTTTCATGGACTGCAAGAAGGCCTTCGACACAGTTTCTCACAAGAAGTTAATGCAAAAGCTAGAGAACCAGGCACACATAACAGGAAAGACACTGCAATGGATCAGTGAATATATGACAGGGAAGCAACAACGAATCATGGTACGTGACGAGGTGTCAGAGTGGACGCCTGTGGCGAGCGGGGTTCCACAGGGGTCAGTGCTAGGACTTGTACTGTTTTTGGTATATGTGAATGCCAGAACGGAAGGGATAGACTCAGAAGTGTTCCTGTTTGCAGATGATGTGAAGTTAATGAGGAGAATTAAATCGGATGAGAATCAGGCAAGACTACAAAGAGACCTGGGCAGGCTACAAGCCTGGTCCAGCAACTGGCTCCTCAAATTTAACCCGCCAAATGCAAAGTCATGAAGATCGGGGAAAGGCAAAGAAAACCGTAGACAGAGTATAGTCTAGGTGGCGAAAGACTGCAAACCTCGCTTAAGGAAAAAGATCTTGGGGTGAGTAGCTATAATACCGAGCACATCTGAGGCGCACATCAACCAGATAACTGCTGTAGCACATGGGCACCTGGCAAACCTAAGAATAGCGTTTCGTTACCTTAGTAAAGAATCGTTCAAGACTCTGTACACCATGTATATCAGGCCCATATTGGAGTATGCAACACCAGTTTAGAATCCACACCGGGTCAAGCACGTCAAGAAATTAGAGAAAGTGCAAAGGTTTGCCACAAGACTAGTCCCAGAGCTAAGGGGATTGTCGTACGAAGAAAGGCTATGGGATATCGGCCTCACGGCAATGGAGGACAAGAGGGTTACGGGAGACATGATAACGGTTTATAAAATACTGCGAATTGACAAGGGAGACAAAGACAGGATGTTCCAGAGATGGGACACAGAAACTAAGGGTCACAATTGAAAGTTGAAGACTTCGATGAGTCAAAGGGATGTTAGGAAGTATTTCTTCAGTCAGAGTTGTCAGGAAGTGGAATAGCTTAGAAAATGACGTAGTCCTGGAGGCTACCTGGAGGACATTCCGGGGATCAACGCCCCCGCGGCCCGGTCCACGACCAGGCCTGCCGGTGGATCAGGGCCTGATCAACGAAGCTGTTACTGCTGGCCGCACGAAATCCAACGTACGAACCACAGCCCGGCTTATCCGGCACCGTCTTAAGGTATCTGTCCAGCTCCCTCTTGAAGATAACCAGGGGTCTTCCCGTAATGCCCCTTATTGCTGGTGGGAGGCTGTTGAACAGCCTTGGGCTCCGGACACTTACAGTGTTTTCTCTTAGTGTATCAGTGACGCCCCTACTTTTCACTGGGGGTATGTTGCATCGGATGCCAAGTCTTTTGCTTTCGTATGGAGTGATTGCTGTGTGCATATTAGGGACCAGTCCCTCCAGAATCTTCCAGGTGTGGATTATGATATATCTCTCTCGCCTGCGCTCTAGTGAGTACATGTCAAGTGCTTCCAGGCGCTCCCAGTAGTTAAGTTGTTTGATGGAACTTATACGTGCAGTAAAGGTTCTCTGTACATTCTCTAGCTCTGCAATTTCACCTGCCTTGAATGGGGATGTTAATGTACAGCAGTATTCCAGCCTAGAAAGAATAAGTGATTTAAAAAGGATCATCATTGGCTTAGCATCTCTTGTCTTGAATGTTCTCATTATCCATCTTATCAGTTTCTTAGCAGATGTGATAGTGGCATTGTTGTGGTCCTTGAAGGTGAGGTCTTCGGACATTACCACTCCCAGGTCCTTCACATTACTTTTCCGCTCTATTGTGTGATTGGAGTTTGTAGTATACTCAGTCCTAGTTATTATTTCCTCCAGTTTTCCATAATGGAGTAGTTGGAATTTGTCTTCATTGAACATCATATTGTTCTCTGTTACCCATTGGAAAACTTGGTTTATATCTTCTTTGAGCTTCGCCGTGTCCTCAGTGGATGACACTCTCATGCAGATCCTAGTATCGTCTGCAAAAGATGATACAGTACTGTGGTTTACATCTCTGTCTATGTCTGATATGAGAATAAGGAACAGGATAGGTGCGAGTCCTGTGCCTTGTGGGACAGAGCTCTTCACTATGGCAGCATCTGATTTAACTCTGTTTACCACTACTCTTTGTGTGCGATTGGTTAGAAAGTTGAAGATCCATCTGCCTATTTTGCCGGTTATCCCTTTAGCACGCATTTTGTGTGCTATTACACCATGGTTGCACTTGTCAAAGGCTTTTGCAAAGTCTGTGTATACTACATCCCCATTCTGTTTGTTTTCCAGTGCATCTAGGACCATGTCACAGTGGTCAAGCAGTTGCGAAAGGCAGGAGCGACCTGCAGAAACCATATATAATTTCAAGACGAGGTATGATAAAGCTCATGGAGCAGGGAGAGAGAGGACATAGCAGCTATCAGCGAAGAGGCGGGGCCAGGAGCCATGAATCGACCCCTACAGTCACAAATCGATGAGTACACACACACACACACACACACATCAGAAGATAAGCCTGTATGTATATTCCACCCACCCGTTTATACATACCAGAAGGTAGGAAGGACACAATGTATACTGAAGCCTGAGCAATACTGTGATAGCAACATAATTCAAGCTTTCCCGGACAAACACACAATAACATTCATGAACGTTAAACATGTAAAGTAAAAGGACACAAGTGCAACTAATGTGACATTTTATTGTGGCGACGTTTCGCTCTCCAGGAGCTTTATCAAGCCATTATAAACAATACATGGACACAGAGAGTATATAAAGGCTCAGAGTGAGGTGCAATGTACGAATTAATTGCTCTACCATATTGTATTACTTTTGTCACTACTACTACTACCATTACTACTACTACTACTACTACTACTACTACTACTACTACTACTACTACTAGTGAACATCGAAATGTTACCTCACTAGTATTGCACCTCACTCTGAGCCTTTATATACTCTCTGTGTCCATGTATTGTTTATAATGACTTGATAAAGCTCCTGGAGAGCGAAACGTTGCCACAATAAAATGTCACATTAGTTGCACTTGTGTCCTTTTATTTTACATATTGTCGGTAATTTTACCAACTTTATTACAACGTTAAACATGCAGCATGGTTGATATCACAGAGTCACTATGTCTGTTAACAAACTTACACATGTAATACAAAAGTTGAGCATTCGTCTCACAACCAAAAGGACTCGGGTTAGATCTCTGAGCGAGTGGAGATGTGGATATCTCTTCACACCTGCTGCACCTGTTGGGTCTGTTGTGGGTGGCATCCTGGGGAGAGCACTGTTAGGACACCAGCAATAACAAGTCACGGTGCTTGTAATTATTAGGTTATTCTTCTGTACCAAGGGTATCTTGGTACAGACCTAAAATCAACTTCGACAACCTCTACTAGTGAGAACGGCTGGATTTGAGAGGGACCTGACCTCCCAAAGTGACCTACGTCTCACCTCCTGGCGCTATATAAGGCTCCATCCTGTCACTTCTACTCCATATTGTTTCAGACTACGGAACAATGCTCTTCTCCAGACTGAGGGACTGACCACCTCAAAACTTTAAGGGTGATGGACTGATTACATCGTCTTCAAGTCTCTTCTGCTTCTATCAACTTTTCTGTACTCGACTGAAGAAGCCTACTGTGTAGGCGAAACGTTTCGAAATAAAGATACCTAACTGTTGCATATGTGTCTTACCTAACAACCTGTCGGTATTTTATACCATTTTATTGTACAACGGTATCTTGTTACAGAGGACATCTTCCACAACATCATTACTTAACTACTGGTTATGAGTGAGCAGGGCTGGAATCCAGTGGGACGTACCTAGCATGGGCCAGTAGGCCCGCTGCAGTGCTTCTCAGATTCTTGCTCTTTTACCCCATCTTCGTCTTCGAGACCCTCACGACTTACTATGGGCGTATATTTAAGACTTTCCTTCTTATGCTTCAGCTGCATATTGTTTCAGACTAAAGAGCTAAACACCTTTCCAGGCTGAGGGACTGACCACCTCAAAAGCGATTTATCCAGGGTTGATGGACTAATTACATCATCTTTACTTCGCTACTATGTCTTCTGACTCCAATTTATTCTCCTCTATATTTAGCTGAAGAAGCCTACTACATAGGTGAAACTTTTCAATTAACAATAAAGACAACCAACTGTTGCACATATGTCTCACTCTACAACTTGGTATTATATACCATCTTCATCATACAAAAAAGTACTCTGAAGAGACGAGAAACGCTTTCCGGATAACGTATGCTAATTTCGTACTTAGTCACTGCTAGACAACATTTAGTCGTTGCCCAAATGCCTACCCCAGCGTAGCAGCATGAGTATGCTAGTCACAGCACACTGTAAACTCCACTCTATGTGGGACGAGACAAGAAGCGTTTCCCGTAATGTATTCCTAGGCAACTCTGAGTGAGTGTTTACACCCGAGCTAAGTGGCCCTTGATTTGCGACATATATACCAGGAAAGCGCCACATTCTCCTTCGTGACATAGCTTGAAGATATTTTGAGACGTCTTAGTGAGGGACTATTTTTTTTCATGAATGCAAAGTTTTCGAAGGCAAAAAAAAAAATTAAGAGGAGAGGGAACATGCCCAGTTTAAGAAGCTTTGAAAAATTATTTATTCAGCAGAAAGAGGAGTTGGAAGATGTGGTGGAAGAGGTGAGACATCTCAGGGTGAGGAATAAGATGCTCAAATGCCACGTAGAAACACAAGAAGCGGGGGGGGGGGGCAGAAATGAGTGAAGAGTGATGGGTAAATGGAATAAAGATAAATAAGGAATAAGAGGAACCCCTTCTCAGTTCTCCATGAAGAGGGTAAAACAGTAAGGAAGGAGGATCAAGGTAGTAAAAATAGTACGCTTAAGGAAGGTAAGAATATATTGTTGGTGACTCACAAGTTAGTTACGTGGATGGTCATGTATCCAAATTGCAAGTTAGTTGCAAATTTCCAACTGCTGATTAATTTATTATTATTCAGTGTGACACTAATAGGAATGCAAATAAAAATAAACAGGTACTAAGTGCAAAATTGTCCTGATTATGTAGATTAATGTTTGAATATGAGATAGCACATTTAAAATCCAAAAATATTGTTAGTGCTGCGCTTGACTCACATAATGACTCTAACAACATACTCACTGGCGACAAGCATATCTTTATAACACTTTTTTTGTACTCTAGCTGTCTCAGACGGATTGTTTGCAGGACAACATCGCAGGTGGTTTGATGTTGTAGCCGTGAGGCTCTCCCAGTTAGTAACAGAGAAGTTGGAGTCTCGCTCTCCCGTCAAATCATCCAGGTCGTCTGATAGAATTTGTAGATGAATGGTTCAGAGAACCGACATGTTGATAAATTAAACACATGTGCAACTCTTGGGTATCTTTATTGAGGAAACGTTTCGCCACACAGTGGCTTCATCAGTCCATACATAGGAGAAACTTGAAGAACAGGAGGAGAATGAGGTAATCAGTCCCTCAACCTTGAGTCGATGTGTTCAGTCCATCAATCTTGAGTAGAATACGGCAGATGAGCGGAGAAGCAGCTTATAAACCGTATGGCAGGAGAGGTGTAGCAGTCATAGGTAGTGTCACATTTGTTCAATGTGGAAGTAGGTTGTGCCCAAGAATTAGGCAAGCGAAGAATTCCTAAGTATTAAGATCCCAAGAAGTTGCAATGTCTGACAGGTTTGTAGATGAATGGTTCAGAGAACCGACAGGTTGATAAATTAGACACATGTGCAACTCTTGGGTATCTTTATTGAGGAAACGTTTCGCCACACAGTGGCTTCGTCAGTCCATACATAGGAGAAACTTGAAGAACAGGAGGAGAATGAGGTAATCAGTCCCTCAACCTTGAGTCGATGTGTTCAGTCCATCAATCTTGAGTAGAATACGGCAGATGAGCGGAGAAGCAGCTTATAAACCGTATGGCAGGAGAGGTGTAGCAGTCATAGGTAGTGTCACATTTGTTCAATGTGGAAGTAGGTTGTGCCCAAGAATTAGGCAAGCGAAGAATTCCTAAGTATTAAGATCCCAAGAAGTTGCAGTGTCTGACAGGTTTGTAGAGTTGCACATGTGTCTAATTTATCAACATGTCGGTTCTCTGAACCATTCATCTACAAACCTGTCAGACACTGCAACTTCTTGGGATCATAGTCGGGTCATAGTCGCTTCGACAGCTAGTTTACTGGGAAAGACAGGCATGTGGTGAGTAGGTAAAAGGCATCATGTGCCTTAGTGTCTACATTTCGGCCTTCCCTCTCGCTGGATAGGAGATTCTTTTCCGAGAATCAAGTTGATGGCATTGGAACCGCGAGGAGCACCAAGTAGAGTACTGTCGGCTGGATCAGTAGCTTGCTCTCTTGGTAAGATGATCATGATTTAGTTAATGATATGTTGGCTAAAGGAAACTACTTCACATATGAAGGGGTCTCAGAGCTAATTCTAGATTTCTTCCGAGATTTCTTATATTCCTGATGCCCTTCAGTAGAAATACTGTAATACCAGCAAGAGTGTAGTCATCCAAGAGGCAGATGCTGAGTTCACTGGACAGCGTTCCTGTGACTTCCTTGATGACCAGGCAGACAAGGAGAGAAGCGATTGGGTCACCCTGCTGCATATCTTCATTTGAGTTATTTTCGTGTTCACTAAACAGAAATTTTGAGATGCTTCTAACACGGGTGGATGAATGGACAGAGGCGAGGAAAAATGTTGATGAATAGCTTGGAATGCAGCATTCCTTCTAAGTTAAAAGCGCTTGCAAAATCCAATTTAATCAGGACTTTTTGATCTGTTAGGTTAGCAATGTATGCCCGTGCTGACTGAGCTAGGGTGTTACAGCCTTATCAAATCCCAAACCCAAGCTGAATTGATTTCAGCACTGTGACCACATCAAGACTTATAATTCTCACAGCAGCCTTGGCAATAAGATAGGGGTGGGAATTGCCAACAACAAAAGGTCTGATTCCTCCACTTCTTTCTTCTTTTTTTTAAAGGCAGAAAGTGATACACCATAAGGAAAGGACCTAATGGTCTCAGGGACTTTGCCAGCGTCTTGTTGGCAGTGTTCCAGAGACCTGAGACCAGACTTGTTAATGTGCGTCTTACACAATAACAAATCTGGTGAGCTCGGATAGACACTCTGATACATCAAGTGCAGAATTAAATATTTGATATGTTTGGGTCTCGAACCTATGAAACTACCTACTGAGTCCGGTATGAACGACAAAAAAGATTTATATACGTACGTGTGAATCTTCCTACACTGTTGACACTGTCAGGGAGGTAAATATTAATTTTTGGATCTCTGGGTGTGTCCTGAA
>NC_091300.1:29125092-29167592 GCF_038502225.1 Cherax quadricarinatus | reverse complement strand
CTGCTGTTGCTGTTGCTCGTGTTGCTTCTGCTCTCACCGCAGTTGATGCTGCTACTTTGGCTAATGTAGCTGCTGTTATTGCTGGTTGGAGTGGTGTTCTAGTGCTACTCCTGGAGCTGCTACTGGTGCTGCTGGTGCTGCTGCTGCTGCTGCTACTGCTGCTGCTGCTGCTACTGCTGCTTCTGCTGCTGCTGCTACTACTGATGGTTTTGGTGGTGTTAGTGGTTCCGGTGCTGCTGCTGGTTACGGGGCTACAGCTGGTGCTGTTTTTTTTTCAGGTAAGAGAGGCGGTGCTGATGGGTGCGGAGCACTTGGCTATCCGAGAGAAACAAATTTCTTTAAATTTCAATACCCTAACAGCCCTGGCACCCCCCTTACCCAAATGTCCCGTTATATTTTTACACAATACTATTATTTTACCACACCATGACAGCCTGGTAACCTAATATAGGGGGGCCCCTCTTACACAGCAGATAAGATTTCAGGCTACTGCTGTATAGCGAAAATCGCTGTAAAGTGAATCATAGCCTTATTTCACTTTCAAATGCATATAAAATCCTGATAACATGTTTACACTATCATATATTGAGCAATATAGCTATGCCTAAACAATGCATATAAAGTACACACATGACTTACCTTAAAATACTTTCAATCTTAGCTTATAGTGAATATATTTATTGTAGGAAGTCTGAATAAATAAGAATGGGTATAATTGAAAACCGCTGTATTTCTGAAATGCGAAGCGCGGTAAAGTGGAGCCTACCTGTTTCCCTTACATAGCCTAGCTCTATGGTTAAAATTCCTCATTTCTCGGACACCCTACTTAACACTATATTTGGGTAACACAGGTAAAAGGAAAAAACAAATTTTTGAAATGTATATTTTTTCATCACAGACACTAGATAAAACTGCGATTAAGGGCGCCTATGGCATTACCAGCAAAAGAAAAAAAATAGCTTGACTGACAGGCTTCTGACTGCAGTTGATGGTTGTGACTGTTGACGGCTGACAAGCCAACTTCCAGCTGCCAGGTAAATTCTATCTCCAGTGTCCTGTATTGAGGTTTCGCAATCAAGCGACTGAAATCAGCTGATTTTCATTTGTCAGCCATATTGGACGTGACAGCGAGTGATCTTGTTGCTATGCATTAAATTCACCATTTACATCACTATGTGGCGGACAATATCTCTCAACTCACTGAAAAGAATGTGAAAGCCTCCCAAAGTCTTGATAAATACCAATACTATACCTGAGATTGGGTAATAAATCTACGTCAGTGGCAAGTACCTACGGCAGCTTAGAAAATAAACGACGTATAACAAAAGACAAGCGTTTATTGAATACGACGTTTCACCTACAAGATTTATTTGCGTTGTGGTTATCTTTTAGTGGGATGAGTTTCCCCACGGCCTTGTCTCTGACCAGGTCCCATAGGCTGGAAAGGAAAGCAAAGATACAAGTGTACTGAAAATAGAAGTTTGCAAAATAAACCCAGTGAAAAGCAAGGGCGCCTTGGGCATAATAAAAGAACACTGTATCATCATTTGTGGTACCAGACTATTCAACATCTTACCAGAAGATATCAGAAACACTGTTGGGATAAGTGCAGAAGTCTTCAAGAGGAAACCGGACAAGTATCTTCACCCAGTGCCAGATCAATCAGGCAGTGATGGATATGTGGGCCAGCGGGCCACCAGCAGCAATAGTTTGGTTGACAAGGCAAGCACTACACGAGCCTGGCCCAAGGCCGGGCTTCGAGAATAGAAAAAATTCTCGAAACTCGTCGAAGGTAAAGAGGTTAAAAATCTACCAGGTTTCCATTTTGTTCTCTTATTACAGGACGGTAGTAAGTCCCTGGATGGTTTCTGTCTACCAGCGGTTTCTGTCTACCAGCGGTTGCTGTCTACCAGTAGTAGCTGTCTACCAGCGGTTGCTGTCTACCAGTAGTAGCTGTCTACCAGCGGTTGCTGTCTACCAGTAGTAGCTGTCTACCAGCGGTTGCTGTCTACCAGTAGTAGCTGTCTACCAGCAGTTGCTGTCTACCAGTAGTAGTGCTGTCTACCAGCGGTTGCTGTCTACCAGTAGTAGCAAGTACTAGTAGCTGTCTAAGCAGTTGCTGTCTACCAGTAGTAGCTGTCTACCAGCGGTTGCTGTCTACCAGTAGTAGCTGTCTACCAGCAGTTGCTGTCTACCAGTCTTATAAAAGGTCTACTGCTGTCTACCAGCGTGTACCAGTAGTAGCTGTCTACCAGCGGTTGCTGTCTACCAGTAGTAGCTGTCTACCAGCAGTTGCTGTCTATCAGTAGTGGCTGTCTACCAGCGGTTGCTGTCTACCAGCAAGTACTTAAAAAATCTTCTAGTATATGGAACTTTGTATCTTATAAAAGGCCTGCTTCTGCGTGTATTTTTTTCCCTCCCAGCACTTGTCTTCGCAGAGCCCCACTCCAGCTACCTGCCGCCCCACTCTAGCTACCTGGCGCCCCACTCCAGCTACCTGACGCACCACTCCAGCTACCTGACGCACCACTCCAGCTACCTGACGCACCACTCCAGCTACCTGGCGCCCCACTCTAGCTACCTGCCGCCCCACTCTAGCTGCCTGGCGTCCCACTCCAGCTACCTGGCGCCCCACTCCAGCTACCTGATGCACCACTCCAGCTACCTGACGCACCACTCCAGCTACCTGACGCACCACTCCAGCTACCTGGAGCCCCACTCTAGCTACCTGACGCACCACTCCAGCTACCTGGAGCCCCACTCTAGCTACCTGACGCACCACTCCAGCTACCTGGCGCGCCACCACATCATCTCAGTTGTAAGCGTTTAAAAAGTCAAGTACCCACCAGAGTATACTCCAAATAATTATCCATTTATATGTCAAGTGATGTAAGGGTTTAACGTCCCATATATTACCCAGCTTAAGCTTTGCTTGTATAACAACTATATGACTACAAAGCCATATAGACATCAGTGACTATACAGATTTGAAGGGTAAAGAATTATATATATATCAGGCTATCAATAGTGTGATACTTGTGTAATATATAGATTGTGCTAGACTATTTATAGACAGGCTCCCTGGCCAAGCCTTGAGTCACGCGACTCCCGTTTGAGCCACTCAATTAGGCCCCAGGCCTCTGATTCTTGACCAGGCCTAGCTGACGAGCAGGCGGACAGGCTGGGCTCAGCCAGGATTATCAATACATAGTCTCCATAACAGTTGAACCCCTTAACAAGGTAGCTGTGGTGGTGGCGAGGAAAGACAGTAACATCATAACTTGTAGCAGCTGGTACATGTCACCGGCGGTGGATTTTGTAAAAAGAAATCCAGGAAATGTCAGGATGGCGCAGGATGGTGCAGCGTAGGACCTGCCACTCGCAGGATCTCGGTTCAATCCCCCTATCACTTCTCCGCTAACTGCATTGTCGGCTGAGCTTTCCTTGTTTAGACGCGAATGCTGTCGTTTAGGCTAGAAGATTCATCTTGTTGGGTACACTCAGCTGAGTCTTAGTGTGTGTGTGTGTGTGTGTGTGTGTGTGTGTGTGCGTACACACACACACACACACATGTGCATGTAGATTTAGGAGACGAGTGGGAAGGGTATAAAGAGATGAGTTAGGAAGTGAGAGAGATGTGTGCTTACCCACTTCCACTTACACTTACCCTCACTCATTCACTCTCACTCATACTCAGTCTCGCCAGCTTGTTTTCTTAACCTCACGACAACAACAACATCTTCGCTCACCGCCAAATAACCTCGACCACACTTAACACTAAATAAAATAAAATTTTCATATATGTATATATATATATATATATATATATATATATATATATATATATATATATATATATATATATATATATATATATATATATATATATATATATATATATATATATATATACAGGCTTCAGTACTAATATATGATGCAGGCTTCAGTACTATGAATTATATATTAAATATTTTATTGAATTATGCCTTTCATTTTCCTTTCTGTTTTCGAGGCAGTGTTGTTTGTGTCTGGCCGCCGGCTAAATAAATGTCTAAATAAAAAAAATATGGGGATAAAGACCAACTATGCGATGCTCAATTGATAATAGACAGGAAGCGCTAACAAGGACATGAGTTTAATGACTAGAATTCAAAGGTAAACATACAATCAATCCCTCCCACCTACACACACACACACACACACACACACACACACACACACACACACACACACACACACACACACACACACACACACACACACACACACACACCTGTGACCAGCGGGGTCCCGCAGGGGTCAGTCCTAGGACCAGTGCTGTTTCTGGTATTTGTGAACGACATGACGGAAGGAATAGACTCTGAGGTGTCCCTGTTTGCAGATGATGTGAAGTTGATGAGAAGAATTCACTCGATCGAAGACCAGGCAGAACTACAAAGGGATCTGGACAGGCTGCAGACCTGGTCCAGCAATTGGCTCCTGGAGTTCAATCCCACCAAGTGCAAAGTCATGAAGATTGGGGAAGGGCAAAGAAGACCGCAGACGGAGTACAGTCTAGGGGGCCAGAGACTACAAACATCACTCAAGGAAAAAGATCTTGGGGTGAGTATAACACCAGGCACATCTCCTGAAGCGCACATCAACCAAATAACTGCTGCAGCATATGGGCGCCTAGCAAACCTCAGAACAGCATTCCGACATCTTAATAAGGAATCATTCAGGACCCTGTACACCGTGTATGTTAGGCCCATATTGGAGTATGCGGCACCAGTTTGGAACCCACACCTAGCCAAGCACGTGAAGAAACTAGAGAAAGTGCAAAGGTTTGCAACAAGACTAGTCCCAGAGCTAAGAGGTATGTCCTACGAGGAGAGGTTAAGGGAAATCAACCTGACGACACTGGAGGACAGGAGAGATAGGGGGGACATGATAACGACATACAAAATACTGAGAGGAATTGACAAGGTGGACAAAGACAGGATGTTCCAGAGATTGGACACAGTAACAAGGGGACACAGTTGGAAGCTGAAGACACAGATGAATCACAGGGATGTTAGGAAGTATTTCTTCAGCCACAGAGTAGTCAGTAAGTGGAATAGTTTGGGAAGCGATGTAGTGGAGGCAGGATCCATACATAGCTTTAAGCAGAGGTATGATAAAGCTCACGGCTCAGGGAGAGTGACCTAGTAGCGATCAGTGAAGAGGCGGGGCCAGGAGCTCGGACTCGACCCCCGCAACCTCAACTAGGTGAGTACAACTAGGTGAGTACACACACACACAGGCAGTGGATGAAAAGCTCCCAGAATTCGTTCACACACACTAACTACCCCAAGACAGTCCCTAGTCATCCCTCTCACAATAGAAATGACATGAACGATAGCGAGAGGAAGAAACGATAATGACAGAAAGAAAAGAAAGTTAAATATATCATATCAAACACGGATGGTAGTGGCAGCAAGAGTTGGGAGATGAAGATGAGAATCTTGTAAACATACCCATATATAAGTCATTGCAGAAACCTGACCTCTGTCTCTGATATACTCTATATCCCTTTTTTTTCTAACTGTCTCTGAATCAGGATTGAAACGTTACCGGTAGTGAAACGTTTCGTTTAATATGTTGATCGTGTTTTATGTCTTTTATTTCTACTATCTAATGGAATTAATATACCTTTATTTGTACAGTGTATGAAGAGTAATTACAGAGAGACGAGACGTTCTGAATGATGTACAATACAAAAGTGATCTTCACACACTGATGTACAGATTACTCAAGAAACGCCAGAAAAATAACCCGGAATATTCTAACTAGGTGACAAGAAATACAAGAGAGAACAATGGGTTTACCAGGATGTACAGAGAAGCAAGAGCTAAGAGCAAAAAGGCATGGAAAACATCCAGAAAAAGGAGGATGTTCTTTGTTCCTAGCTTTACGCAATTGTAAGGATGACGTCTCTGAACTTTGAACAACTGTATCAGGTTATGAAGGAGCTAAAGGAGGATGCAAAATAAAATTTAGGGACTTAGGAGTGTAATGGTTATCCCCAGAACAAGGAAGAGGAAACCAACCGCGACGATAACGACCGAAGATTGATGGACTGAAAACATGATCTCAAGGATGAGGGACTGATTACCATAAACTTCTTTTCATCTTACACCGTTCTTCTCTGTATTAGACTGAGGAAGCCACTGGCTGGGGGAACGTTTCTGCAATAAAGATACCCAAATGTTATACAAGTTTCTCATCCATCAACTTTTCGATTTTCTATTTAAATAACAGCACCAGACAAACCTAGCCCAAGGCCGGGCTTTGGAACTAAAACAAACAAAAAAAAAAAACCTCGGAACTCATCAAAGGTCAAAGGTAAAGGTGACAAACGTTTCTCCTAAACACCTGTCTTCTTGAGTCGAATATAGACGAACATAACACTGGAGACAGTAGTAGTAGTAGTAGGAGTCCTGACGTGAACAGACCGTAAATACCTGAGTCTGGCTTGAGGAACAGACCATCTCCTGGGAGTTTAAGAGTATTTGAAAGTGAGAGAGAGAGAGAGAGAGAGAGAGAGAGAGAGAGAGAGAGAGAGAGAGAGAGAGAGAGAGAGAGAGAGAGAGAGAGAGAGAGAGAGAGTGTGTGTGTGTGAGTGTTTGTGTGTGTGTGGATTTAAATTTGAGGTGTGGCATGAGAGTGTTTGCAAGATGTGCGCAAACATTAGAATATAAAAATGGAGGAACATTGCAGCAGGCCTGGTGGCTCATACTTGGCAGGTTCTTTGAGGCGTGGGACGTGAGCTGGAGGTCGTGGGAAGAGCTGGGCTTGTCAAAAATAAAGTATGGGAATAAGTGAAAGGGAAGTTCCGAGATACAGTTAGATAACGCGTGTCACGTTTAGTGGACGGAGTATCGAGCCTCTATCATTCCCAGTGCTGAATGAATGTACAAACTTAAAATTTATCTTAAAATATTACATTTATTTTACTTTTCTCTCAGGGAAGTAGTGATGTCTGGGAGTGAGTAGTGTCAGCATAGTTGCTGATCCCTGTGTTGTATAGTATACCAGTATCATCCATGTGCTTTAGATAGGAGATCCCTAGGCCTGTGACTGTTTGTGTGACGTCACGGGATGCGCATGTGTACGTTCGTACCTCTGCCTCCCTCTCAGTTGGCGTTTGACATAGGTTAGGACAGGCAGAGGCTGGGCTCCATTTCCCATCATCCCAGTCTGACAATATATCGTTACCATCCAACAAGTGTGTCTACCTTCAACCCTCGATATCTCCTTTTAAGAACCCCTACGATAGTAGGAGGGATGTGGGAGTGATGTGGCGATGTCTGGGAGTGAGTTGGAGGGATGTGGGAGTGATGTGGCGATGTCTGGGAGTGAGTTGGAGGGATGTGGGAGTGATGTGGCGATGTCTGGGAGTGAGCTGGAGGGATGTGGGAGTTCAAATAAACACGAATATAAACCAAAGACATTGCTTTTAAATTGAGGTTCAATATTCCGAATTTTATGAATTTTTAAACAGACCAACAATAAGTTTACAGAACTGTTTCGTGCCGGGGTTCAGGTCACAATCACAGCAACAAGGTTCAGGTCACAATCACAACAACAAGGCTCAGGTCACAATCACAACAACAAGGTTCAGGTCACAATCACAACAACAAGGTTCAGGTCACAATCACAGCAACAAGGTTCAGGTCACAATCACAACAACAAGGTTCAGGTCACAATCACAACAATAAGGTTCAGGTCACAATCACAACAATCATAAACACAATGTTCTGGCCAGTATGGAAGGAATATTAACAAAACTAAACATATCAATAAATTAAAAAATTAAACTAGAGTGGTTAGGATATCTTTTACACAAGCTATCACAAATACTTCGCAAAATAAAAAAAAACACAGCGTATAGACCACTTGTACAAAATCAAGGTACCACAAAAACACAAAATCAAGGTACCACAAAAAATTGATTTTCTAAGATGTTTTCCTACAGTTTATGTAGACTATTAAATTTAACCTAATCAACTACTTAAACGTTTTCTGATAGCTAAAAAAAAAATTGCTATAAATTTCAAGGACAACTTGGTTACCTTCAACTTCTTCTCCAACTCTGTTTCTATGTGAGTGAAAATAACTGGAAGAAATTTTGGAACGCGGCCCTCACGGCCAGATGGAAGTCATTGATAATTTTCATATTATCAGGTAATTATGAGAAAAATACAGGTTAATATACGTTAACTTAAACAAAACGTAACGTTTCCTAACCGGGAAAAGAATATATTGAAAGTTTAACTAAAATGTCAAGCAAGAAGTGAATACATGACACAACTGGCAGCCACTAACATCGCTTACAAAAATACATTATTTATCCTCGTCCCTGTAACACTTTTAATCGCCTAATTGTCATTATATTCGAAAAAAAGCGTCAAACCCGCACGAGTCGTAATATCGGATCGTCTAATGATTTTTAAAATTGTCTTGAATGGAAAAAAAATAATTTTGAATTCGAACTTTCCCAGAATATCAGAGAACTCAAAATGTACACACTGCAGCATCAAGGAAACATTCTAAATGTTTACAATAAATCAACACAAAGTTTCACATGGTTTTTATGACTGTTGCAGAGGCCAGGTATGTGTGGCTGCTGTGTGTGTGGCTGCTGTGTGTGTGGCTGCTGTGTGTGTGGCTGCTGTGTGTGTGGCTGCTGTGTGTGTGGCTGCTGTGTGTGTGGCTGCTGTGTGTGTGGCTGCTGTGTGTGTGGCTGCTGTGTGTGTGGCTGCTGTGTGTGTGGCTGCTGGGTGTGTGGCTGCTCTCTGTGTGGCTGCTTTGTGTGTGGCTGCTGTGTGTGTGGCTGCTGTGTGTGTGGCTGCTGTGTGTGTGGCTGCTGTGTGTGTGGCTGCTGGGTGTGTGGCTGCTGTGTGTGTGGCTGCTGTGTGTGTGGCTGCTGTGTGTGTGGCTGCTGTGTGTGTGGCTGCTGTGTGTGTGGCTGCTGTGTGTGTGGCTGCTGTGTGTGTGGCTGCTGTGTGTGTGGCTGCTGTGTGTGTGGCTGCTGTGTGTGTGGCTGCTGTGTGTGTGGCTGCTGTGTGTGTGGCTGCTGTGTGTGTGGCTGCTGGGTGTGTGGCTGCTGTGTGTGTGGCTGCTGTGTGTGTGGCTGCTGTGTGTGTGGCTGCTGTGTGTGTGGCTGCTGGGTGTGTGGCTGCTGTGTGTGTGGCTGCTGTGTGTGTGGCTGCTGTGTGTGTGGCTGCTGGGTGTGTGGCTGCTGGGTGTGTGGCTGCTGGGTGTGTGGCTGCTGTGTGTGTGGCTGCTGTGTGTGTGGCTGCTGTGTGTGTGGCTGCTGTGTGTGTGGCTGCTGTGTGTGTGGCTGCTGTGTGTGTGGCTGCTGGGTGTGTGGCTGCTGTGTGTGTGGCTGCTGTGTGTGTGGCTGCTGTGTGTGTGGCTGCTGTGTGTGTGGCTGCTGGGTGTGTGGCTGCTGTGTGTGTGGCTGCTGTGTGTGTGGCTGCTGTGTGTGTGGCTGCTGTGTGTGTGGCTGCTGTGTGTGTGGCTGCTGTGTGTGTGGCTGCTGTGTGTGTGGCTGCTGGGTGTGGCTGCTGGGTGTGTGGCTGCTGTGTGTGTGGCTGCTGTGTGTGTGGCTGCTGTGTGTGTGGCTGCTGTGTGTGTGGCTGTGTGTGTGGCTGCTGTGTGTGTGGCTGCTGTGTGTGTGGCTGCTGTGTGTGTGGCTGCTGTGTGTGTGGGTGCTGTGTGTGTGGCTGCTGTGTGCTGTGGCTGCTGTGTGTGTGGCTGCTGTGTGTGTGGCTGCTGTGTGTGTGGCTGCTGTGTGTGTGGCTGCTGTGTGTGTGGCTGCTGTGTGTGTGGCTGCTGTGTGTGGCTGCTGTGTGTGTGGCTGCTGTGTGTGTGGCTGCTGTGTGTGTGGCTGCTGTGTGTGTGGCTGCTGTGTGTGGCTGCTGTGTGTGTGGCTGCTGTGTGTGTGGCTGCTGTGTGTGTGGCTGCTGTGTGTGTGGCTGCTGTGTGTGTGGCTGCTGTGTGTGTGGCTGCTGTGTGTGTGGCTGCTGTGTGTGTGGCTGCTGTGTGTGTGGCTGCTGTGTGTGTGGCTGCTGTGTGTGTGGCTGCTGTGTGTGTGGCTGCTGTGTGTGTGGCTGCTGTGTGTGTGGCTGCTGTGTGTGTGGCTGCTGTGTGTGTGGCTGCTGTGTGTGTGGCTGCTGTGTGTGTGGCTGCTGTGTGTGTGGCTGCTGTGTGTGTGGCTGCTGTGTGTGTGGCTGCTGTGTGTGGCTGCTGTGTGTGTGGCTGCTGTGTGTGTGGCTGCTGTGTGTGTGGCTGCTGTGTGTGTGGCTGCTGTGTGTGTGGCTGGTGTGTGTGTGTGTGGCATGCAAAGAGTACGTAACCTTTATTCGGCGCATGTACACACCCTCATTTACAGGCTATCTCCCCCAATCAACGAACCAGGTGACTGAGAGTTGACGATGGGGCCCAGTCGTTCAACTAGTACCTAGGTTCCAGCCAATAAGAAGATGGTTTTGGCAATCGCAGAGGTTATGTGGGTACCACTCTCCTGTCTGCCCTTGTCATTCCCATTCTAGAGCTGGTTGAAGCACGGTCTGCTCTCTAGTGACTTCTATTCTGCCTTGCTTACCGTGGAGTGCACTAATACCTATCACTGTACATAGTGTATATAGTGTACATACTGCTGTTCTAAACTGGTGAAGGATAATATAAATCCAAAGTTTTCTGCTGTGTTTATTATGCTCCCTTTACACCCAGGATAACAGGCCATTTGGACTCCTGGGTTGTAATTGTGTGGCTGCTGTGTGTGTGTGGCTGCTGTGTGTGTGGCTGCTGTGTGTGTGGCTGCTGTGTGTGTGTGGCTGCTGTGGGTGTAGCTGCTGGGTGTGTGGCTGCTGTGTGTGTGTGGCTGCTGTGTGTGTGGCTGCTGTGTGTGTGGCTGCTGTGTGTGTGTGGCTGCTGTGTGTGTGGCTGCTGTGGGTGTAGCTGCTGGGTGTGTGGCTGCTGGGTGTGTGGCTGCTGTGTGTGTGGTTGCTGTGTGTGTGGCTGCTGTGTGTGTAGCTGCTGGGTGTGTGGCTGCTATGTGTGTGGCTGCTATGTGTGTGGCTGCTATGTGTGTGGCTGCTGTGTGTGTGGCTGCTGTGTGTGTGGCTGCTGTGTGTGTGGCTGCTGTGTGTGTGGCTGCTGTGTGTGTGGCTGCTGTGTGTGTGGCTGCTGTGTGTGTGGCTGCTGTGTGTGTGGCTGCTATGTGTGTGGCTGCTATGTGTGTGGCTGCTGTGTGTGTGGCTGTTGTGTGTGTGGCTGCTGGGTGTGTGGCTGCTGTGTGTGTGGCTGCTATGTGTGTGGCTGCTGTGTGTGTGGCTGCTGTGTGTGTGGCTGCTGTGTGTGTGGCTGCTATGTGTGTGGCTGCTATGTGTGTGGCTGCTATGTGTGTGGCTGCTGTGTGTGTGGCTGCTGTGTGTGTGGCTGCTGTGTGTGTGGCTGCTGTGTGTGTGGCTGCTGTGTGTGTGGCTGCTGTGTGTGTGGCTGCTGTGTGTGTGGCTGCTGTGTGTGTGGCTGCTATGTGTGTGGCTGCTATGTGTGTGGCTGCTGTGTGTGTGGCTGCTGTGTGTGTGGCTGCTGGGTGTGTGGCTGCTGTGTGTGTGGCTGCTATGTGTGTGGCTGGTATGTGTGTGGCTGCTGTGTGTGTGGCTGCTGGGTGTGTGGCTGCTGTGTGTGTGGCTGCTATGTGTGTGGCTGCTATGTGTGTGGCTGCTGTGTGTGTGGCTGCTATGTGTGTGGCTGCTGTGTGTGTGGCTGCTGTGTGTGTGGCTGCTGTGTGTGTGGCTGCTGTGTGTGTGGCTGCTGTGTGTGTGGCTGCTGTGTGTGTGGCTGCTGTGTGTGTGGCTGCTGTGTGTGTGGCTGCTATGTGTGTGGCTGCTGTGTGTGTGGCTGCTGTGTGTGTGGCTGCTGTGTGTGTGGCTGCTGTGTGTGTGGCTGCTGTGTGTGTGGCTGCTGTGTGTGTGGCTGCTGGGTAGACGGCAGCGTGACTGTACTAGGAAGGTAATGCAGAGACTTAGAGCAAGTCTGCATGATGCATGATGATAAGCAGCAGCTGTCTTGGAGTGAGTGAGAGTCTCGCTCTAGGTATAGTTGTGTTATCCATCGGTCCCTCGACCTTGATCCATTTTAAATAAATTCTGTAAAATTCGATTAAAAAAAATCTCATGAAATTTAAATTCACTTAAAACAAATGTTCTTTAAAAAAAAGCAAATTTTTCTCCAACAGACAGTTTATATATATATATTTATATATATATACACACACACACATATACATATATATATATATATATATATATATATATATATATATATATATATTATATATATATATATATATATATATATATATATATATATATATATATATATATATATATATATATATATATATATATATATATATATATATATATATATATATATATATATATATATATATATATATATATATATATATATATATATATATATATATATATATATATATATATATTCAACAAGTCAGCCGTCTCCCACCGAGGCAGTGTGACCCAAAAAGAAAGAAAATCCACAAAAATAAAATACTTTCATCATCATTCAACACTTTCACCACACTCACACATTATCACTGATTTTGCAGAGGTGCCCAGAATACAACAGTCTAGAAGCATATACGTATAAAGATACACAACATATCCCTCCAAACTGCCAATATCCCGAACCCCTCCTTTAGAGTGCAGGCATTGTACTTCCCATTTCCAGGACTCAAGTCCGGCTACATAAAAATAACCGGTTTCCCTGAATCCCTTCACTAAATATTACCCTGCTCACACTCCAACAGATCGTCAGGTCTCAAATACTATTCGTCTCCATTCACTCCTATCTAACACGCTCACGCATGCTTGCTGGAAGTCCAAGCCCCTCGCCCACAAAACCTCCTTTACCCCCTCCCTCCAACCTTTTCGGAGACGATCCCTACCCCGCCTTCCTTCCTCTACAGATTTATACGCTCTCCATGTCATTCTACTTTGATCCATTCTCTCTAAATGAGCAAACCACCTCAACAACCCCTCTTCTGCCCTCTGACTAATACTTTTATTAACTCCACACCTTCTCCTAATTTCCACACTCCGAATTCTCTGCGTAACATTCACACCACACATTGCCCTTTAGACAGGACATCTCCACTGCCTCCAACCTCCTCCTCGCTGCAGCATTTACAACCCAAGCTTCACACTCATATGAGTGTTGGTACCACTATACTTTCATACATTCCTTTCTTTGCCTCCATAGATAATGTTTTTTGTCTCCACGTATATCTCAATGCACCTCCCCACACTCACATCCTGCTCTTCTTCACTCCTAAAAGATAGTTTACCTCCCTGGCCAGTGCATGAAATTACCGCTTCCCTTTCTTCGTCGACATTTAAAAGCTCCTCAAAATATTTCCGCCATCTACCCAATACCTCCATCTCCCCATCTACTAACTCCCCTACTCTGTTTTTAACTAACAAATCCATTCGTTCCTTAGGCTTTCTTAACTTGCTTAACTCACTCCAATTTTTTTTCTTATTTTCAGCAAAATTTCTTGCCAGTGCCTCTCCCACCCTTTGATCTGCTCTCCTTTTGCACTCTCTCACCACTCTCTTCACCTTTCTTTTACTCTCCATATACTCTGCTCCTCTTATAACACTTCTGCTTTGTAAAAACCTCTCGTTCATATTTATATATGCAAGGAATTCGCGAGAGCAGGCGAAATATACACAAACACTGATCTTTGGCTGAAGGAGACTCGAACCTACGAACCTTAGGACAAGGTACGCAGTGCTACACCAAACTCACCACACTGGACCAATACCTTGGAGTCCAGCTTGCGCTAGACTTTGATCCAAGGCAGCCAGCTTTCAGGGAGAAGGTTTACAGATTTTCATCTCATCCCCTGCAAGCATCAGCCTTACTAGAGATTTTAACAATGCAAGGAATTCGCAAGAGCATGCAGGGGATGAGATAAAAAGCTGTAAGCCTTCTCCCTGAAAGCTGGCTGCCTTGGATCAAAGTCTAGCGCAAGCTGGACTCCAAGGTATTGGTCCAGTGTGGTGAGTTTGGTATAGCACTGCGAACCTTGTTCCAAGGTTCGTAGGTTCGAGTCTCCTTCAGCCAGAGATCAGTGTTTATATATATGTATATATATATATATATATATATATATATATATATATATATATATATATATATATATATATATATATACATGTGTGTGTGTGTGTGTGTGTGTGTGTGTGGTTCCGAATAGGTAAAACTTGGGATTTTGGCTTGAATATCAACGGTCTTCTTGCTGAATTAGGCAAGCGAAATTATGCAGTAATTTCGCGAAAATCATTCTGAACCTAAGAGAAAAAATTATATTTCATTGTGTTTGTTTATTATTAAATTATTGTAAACTTATCTAAAATATATTTTTTTTAATTAGGCTAAATTAAATTGAGCTTATAATAATAAGGTTAGGTAAGTTTTCTAAGGTTGTTTTGGTAGAATATTATTAATTTTTACGTTAACATAAATGAAAAAAAAATCTTTAATCGTATAACAGAAAATTTTAGATAGGACTAAAATTTTAAATGGTTTCTTGCTAATTGAGCAATTTTATCTATTCTGCAAGACAGGTATATATATATATATATATATATATATATATATATATATATATATATATATATATATATATATATATATATATATATATATATATATATATATATATATATATATATATATATATATATATATATATATATATATATATATATATATGTCGTGCCGAATATGTAAAACTGGTCAAATAGCAAGAACTCATTTAAAATTAAGTCCTTTCTAAAATTTTCTCTTATATGTTTAAAGATATATTTTTTTCATTGATGATAATGTAAAAAAAATTAATTTTGCACCAAAAGAATCTTAGAAAACTTACCTAACCTTATTATAACAAGAACAATTTATTTTAGCCTAACCTAACTAAATGTATTTTAGATTTGTTTACAATAATTTAATATTAAATAAACACAGTGAAATATATTTTTTTCGTTAGGTTCAGAATGATTTTGGCGAAATTATTGCATACACAAATTTTCGCTTGTCCTATATGGCAAGATGAGCGTTGCTATTTAAGCCAAGATCGCAAGTTCTGCCTATTCGGCACGACATATATATATATATATATATATATATATATATATATATATATATATATATATATATATATATATATATATATATATATATATATATAATTTGCGCACAGGTTAGCATAGCAAAAAAATCGAAGAAGGTAGCACAGTGGGAGCAATCAGAATCATTACAAGTGAAGACACTGTAGCCCTCAAAGATGAGGCCACAGCCCAAGCACTAAGAGACAAGCATCCAACCAGGGACACCGTAGCCGTCAACAACAACCCTGAGGAAGACCCCATCACTGAACAGTTAATTTTGGCAGAATCGGAAGTCTATAAGGCGATTGTGTCATTTCCAACAGGATCTGCAGGAGGTTACACTGGAATTCGACCTCAGCACCTCAAAGAGATGGTAAATCCAGTACTCGGTGCATCTGCATCAATTCTTCTCACCGAGTTAACAACCTTTCTTTTTTGGAGCCTCACTATGTGCGTTGAAGAAGAAGGATGGGGGAATCAAACCCATTGTTGTTGGAAACACTCTTCGTCGTCTCGCTGCCAAAGCAGCAGTAAGAAACATTCGCCCTAGAAGCTGCCAGTTTACTCCGGCCACACCAACTGGGGTTTGGGGTCCCTGAAGGCAGTGAAACCGCAGCTCATGCGGCAAGGGCCTACATCAGGGACCTACCAGAAGACAAGGCCATAGTCAAACTTGATTTTAGAAATGCCTTTAATATGGTGAAGAGAGATGCTGTCTTGCCAGCTGTTCGGGATCGGTTCCCCAGTCTTTTTCTCTTCATTTCAGCCGGCTACAGCAAACCCTCAATTCTTTTGTTTGGAGAACATGAAATTCTCTCATCAGAGGGTGTTCAGCAGGGTGACCCACTAGCTCCACTTCTCTTCTGCTTGGCAGTAAGAGAACTAACTTCCAGCCTACGCAGCGAGCTCAACATCTGGTACCTGGATGATGGCACTCTGGCAGGTACTGAAGAGTCCCTGGTAGGGGACCTACAACTGGTGAAAACACAGGGAGAAGACTTGGGACTCACCCTCAATCCCTCCAAGTGTGAAATCATTACAGTGAACCAGGAAATAATTAATGCTGTGCGAAGAATCCTCCCAGAAGTCTCTACTACCACTCCATTCAACAGTACCCTCTTGGGAGCACCGCTGGGTCACCAGGCCATCGACACTGTTCTCAAGGACAAATTGAATGACCTGATGAGAATGGAGGAGAGAATAAGCAATCTTGATGCCCATGATGCTCTGTATCTCCTCACAAGGTGACTTACTATGCCAAGACTCACTTACTTCCTGAGGTGTGCACCCTCTTTTGACAGCCCAACACTCGACGAATATGACGCTCACCTGAGGTCAACCTTTAAGAAGGCACTGAACCTGTCACTAGAGGATCAGCAATGGGATCAGGCAACTCACCCAGTGCGACTGGGAGGTATTGGGGTGCGCAAAGCAACGCATGTTGCTTTTCCTGCTTTTCTGTCTTCGTGTTTGGCTTCCAGTGCATTAGTCAAGAAGATTGTTCCCGAACGCTTGAGAGACGTGGTAGGAGCTCAAGACCCCAGGTTTACTGAAGCAGCGATTTGGTGGGACACCCTTACAGATTCCTCCAGTAGACCAGCTCCTCCCAAAGAACACAAACAGTTCCACTGGGACAAACCGATCATAGAAAAAATCGCCAACACAATGCTCTCCAACGCCTCAGGAAAGGACAAAGCTCGTCTCCTGGCAGTGAAGGCACCACACTCAGGAGATTTCCTGTTAGCTGTTCCCAATTCCTCCTTGGGCACTCGACTAGACCCACAGGCCATTCGGATTGGTGTTGCTCTTCGCCTAGCCGCCCCCATCCTCACCGAATATAGGTGTATTTGCGGCAGGGCGACAGCTGATCAATTCGGACTTCATGGTCTCGTGTATCACACAGCAGAAGGGAAGTATGCCAGACATGAGGAGGTCAATGACATCATAAAGAGAAGCCTCGCCACAGCCCGTTGCCCAGCTCAACGGGAACCCCAAGTGCAGAGGTCTGACGGAAGTCAAAAGCGTCCTGATGGAGCCACTATGCTACCTTGGAAGGATGGAAAGCAGATTGCCTGGGACTACACCTGTGCCGCCACATTGGCAGACACCTACTTGCCATACTCCGTAGTGGAAGGGGGTGGAGCTGCCAGCCACAGGGAGACCCAGAAGATCCGCAAATATGAAGACCTTCCCCCTTGCTATAACTTCACCCCAATAGGGTCGGAGACCCTTGGAGCATGGGGGAAGTGTGCTCTAAAGTTCCTCAAAGTGCTGGGTGAAAAGCTCATCATAGAAACCAAGGACTACAGGGCGACCAGCTTCCTCTTTCAGAGACTCAGTGTTGCGATCCACAGAGGAAATGCCTGCAGCATTCTGGGCATGCGGCCCACCGCAGGGGAGCTGGACGAAATATTCGAGATGTAGCTCTGAGTTACCTATGTTGTTTTACTTCCAATTGTATCTTTGTGAATGTTTTGTCAGTGTATTTTGTCTTTAAATAATATATATATTAAATATAGGGGGTGGTAGGAGAAAATTCTCAAACAGCTTCAGGGAGAACCTTGAGTTTTCCCTGAAGCAAGTTTATTCTTTTCTCTGAGGATGAGGGTCCCCAGGACAGTTCTAGAGGTGGTACCTCCCTATATTATATATATATATATATATATATATATATATATATATATATATATATATATATATATATATATATATAATATAAATATATATATATATATATATATATATATATATATATATATATATATAATATAACTGTCTGTAGGATTTAACGCTTCACATATATAACGGTGATAATCTGGAATCCTGAGGACAAGCTTCAGAAAACAAAGACCTCTATTTTTTTTTACTGATGGTTAAAGTGATGACTTCCTCTGGCAATCCTTCGTTGTCTGCTGATGTACAGGAGAAAATTGCGACGAAGTTTGCGTGTTAAGCTCAACACAGTGGGAAATGTTGCCACAGTGAGAGTTGGTTATGCAACATCTCTCTCCTTCACTATCCCCGCCAGTACGACATTTGTATTTAACATCTCATAGCATACATAACCAAAATAATCATATAAACTGTCTCAAGACAATACTTTCCGACAAAATTCATTACTACCAGACATATAACACACCACGACATAAACTAGTCTGAGGCCCGATAATGATACTATCGCTGCAACACCACGAACAAGAATGTAGATAGTCTTAATTAGGACACTATTAAGTATTATTTATTGCCAAGAATAATCAACCTAAGAATATTCATTACCTAACATAACCAGAAGGAAAAATATTCATTATCAGGAAATTAATTAACCAGATAATATTTATTACTAAAAATTCAGCCATATAATATTAATTACCAAGAATTTTCAACCTGATAACGCTCGTTACCAAAAATAATTAACGTAATAATAATAATAATAATAATAATAATAATAATAATAATAATAATAATAATAATAATAATAAATAATAATAATAATAATAATAATAATAATAATAATAATAATAATAATAATAATAATAAATAATAATAATAATAATAATAATAATAATAATAATAATAATAATAATAATAATAATACTCATAGTTCAAGATAATCAACCTGATAATAATAATTTTGACGAAAACTGAGATCATGACAATATTTCTCAGTAAAATCCATCATGCTGTTATTGTGGTGTCTATCATGTCATCATGCTGTTATTGTGGTGTCTATCATGTCATCATGCTGTTATTGTGGTGTCTATCATGTCATCATGCTGTCACTGTGGTGTCTATCATGTCATCATGCTGTTATTGTGGTGTCTATCATGTCATCATGCTGTTATTGTGGTGTCTATCATGTCATCATGCTGTCACTGTGGTGTCTATCATGTCATCATGCTGTCATTGTGGTGTCTATCATGTCATCATGCTGTCACTGTGGTGTCTATCATGTCATCATGCTGTCACTGTGGTGTCTATCATGTCATCATGCTGTTATTGTGGTGTCTATCATGTCATCATGCTGTCACTGTGGTGTCTATCATGTCATCATGCTGTCACTGTGGTGTCTGTCATGTCATCATGCTGTCACTGTGGTGTCTATCATGTCATCATGCTGTCACTGTGGTGTCCATCATGTCATCATGCTGTCACTGTGTTGTCTGTCATGTCATCATGCTGTCATTGTGGTATCTATCATGTCATCATGCTGTCACTGTGGTGTCTGTCATGTCATCATGCTGTCACTGTGGTGTCTATCATGTCATCATGCTGTCACTGTGGTGTCTATCATGTCATCATGCTGTCACTGTGGTGTCTATCATGTCATCATGCTGTCACTGTGGTGTCTATCATGTCATCATGCTGTAACTGTGGTGTCTATCATGTCATCATGCTGTCACTGTGGTGTCTATCATGTCATCATGCTGTCACTGTGGTGTCTATCATGTCATCATGCTGTCACTGTGGTGTCTATCATGTCATCATGCTGTCACTGTGGTGTCTATCATGTCATCATGCTGTCACTGTGGTGTCTATCATGTCATCATGCTGTCACTGTGGTGTCTATCATGTCATCATGCTGTCACTGTGGTGTCTATCATGTCATCATGCTGTCACTGTGGTGTCTATCATGTCATCATGCTGTCACTGTGGTGTCTATCATGTCATCATGCTGTCATTGTGTGTCTATCATGTCATCAAGCTGCCACTGTGTGATGTCTATCATGTCATCATGCTGTGTCACTGTGGTGTCTATCATGTCATCATGCTGTCACTGTGGTGTCTATCATGTCATCATGCTGTCACTGTGGTGTCTATCATGTCATCATGCTGTCACTGTGGTGTCTATCATGTCATCATGCTGTCACTGTGGTGTCTATCATGTCATCATGCTGTTATTGTGGTGTCTATCATGTCATCATGCTGTCACTGTGGTGTCTATCATGTCATCATGCTGTCACTGTGGTGTCTATCATGTCATCATGCTGTCACTGTGGTGTCTATCATGTCATCATGCTGTTATTGTGGTGTCATGTTGCTGTATTGTGGTGTCTATCATGTCATCATGCTGTCACTGTGGTGTTTATCATGTCATCATGCTGTCACTGTGGTGTCATCATGTCATCATGCTGTCACTGTGGTGTCTATCATGTCATCATGCTATCATGTCATCATGCTGTCACTGTGGTGTCTATCATGTCATCTTGCTGTCACTGTGGTGTCTATCATGTCATCATGCTGTCACTGTGGTGTCTATCATGTCATCATGCTGTCAGTGTGGAGTCTATCATGTCATCATGCTGTCACTGTGGTGTCCATCATGTCATCATGCTGTCACTGTGTTGTCTGTCATGTCATCATGCTGTCATTGTGGTATCTATCATGCCATCATGCTGTCACTGTGGTGTCTGTCATGTCATCATGCTGTCACTGTGGTGTCTGTCATGTCATCATGCTGTCATTGTGGTGTCTGTCATGTCATCATGCTGTCACTGTGGTGTCTGTCATGTCATCATGCTGTCACTGTGGTGTCTGTCATGTCATCATGCTGTCACTGTGGTGTCTGTCATGTCATCATGCTGTCACTGTGGTGTCTGTCATGTCATCATGCTGTCATTGTGGTATCTATCATGCCATCATGCTGTCACTGTGTTGTCTGTCATGTCATCATGCTGTCACTGAGGTGTCTATCATGTCATCATGCTGTCATTGTGGTGTCTATCATGTCATCAAGCTGCCACTGTGTGATGTCTGTCATGTCATCATGCTGTCACAGTGCTGTCTGTCATGTCATCATGCTGTCATTGTGGTATCTATCATGTCATTATGCTGTCACTGTGGTGTCTGTCATGTCATCATGCTGTCATTGTGGTATCTATCATGTCATCATGCTGTCACTGTCTTGTCTGTCATGTCATCATGCTGTCACTGTGGTGTCTGTCATGTCATCACGCTGTCATTGTGGTATCTATCATGTCATCATGCTGTCACTGTGTTGTCTGTCATGTCATCATGCTCTCATTGTGTTGTCTGTCATGTCATCATGCTGTCACTGTGGTGTCTATCATGTCATCATACTGTCACTGTGTTGTCTGTCATGTCATCATGCTGTCACTCTGATGTCTGTCATGTCATCATGCTGTTATTGTGGTGTCTATCATGTCATCATGCTGTTATTGTGGTGTCTATCATGTCATCATGCTGTCATTGTGGTGTCTATCATGTCATCATGCTGTCACTGTGGTTTCTGTCATGTCATCATGCTGTCATTGTGGTATCTATCATGTCATCATGCTGTCACTGTGGTGTCTGTCATGTCATCATGCTGTCACTGTGGTGTCTATCATGTCATCATGCTGTCACTGTGGTGTCTATCATGTCATCATGCTGTCACTGTGGTGTCTATCATGTCATCATGCTGTCACTGTGGTGTCTATCATGTCATCATGCTGTCACTGTGGTGTCTATCATGTCATCATGCTGTCACTGTGGTGTCTATCATGTCATCATGCTGTCACTGTGGTGTCTATCATGTCATCATGCTGTCACTGTGGTGTCTATCATATCATTATGCAGTCATTGTGGTGTCTATCATGTCATCATGCTGTCACTGTGGTGACTGTCATGTCATCATGCTGTCACTGTGGTGTCTATCATGTCATCATGCTGTCACTGTGGTGTCTATCATGTCATCATGCTGTCACTGTGGTGTCTATCATGTCATCATGCTGTCACTGTGGTGTCTATCATATCATCATGCAGTCATTGTGGTGTCTATCATGTCATCATGCTGTCACTGTGGTGTCTGTCATGTCATCATGCTGTCACTGTGGTGTCTGTCATGTCATCATGCTGTCACTGTGGTTTCTATCATGTCATCATGCTGTCACTCTGGTGTTTATCATGTCATCATGCTGCCCCTGTGGTGTCTATCATGCCATCATACTATCAGTGTGCTGCCTATCATGCTATCTATCATGGCATTTATCATGCTCACACTCTGATGTCTATCATGTTATCACTCTGACGTTTATCATGCTGTCACTCTGGCATCTATCATACTGTCACTATGGCATCTATTATTCCGCCACTCTGGAGTCTATCATGCTGTCACTCTGGCGTCTATCATGCTGTCACTCTGGCGTCTATCATGCTGCCACTCTGGTGTCTAACATGCTGTCACTCTGTTGTCTAACATGCTGTCACTCTGGCGTCTATGATGCTGTCACTCTGGCGTCTATCATGCTGTCACTCTGGCGTCTATCATGCTGTCACTCTGGCGTCTATCATGCTGTCACTCTGGCGTCTATCATGCTGTCACTCTGGTGTCTATCATGCTGTCACTCTGGTATCTATCATGCTCTCACTCTGACGTCTATCATGCTCTCACTCTGGCGTCTATCATGCTGTCACTCTAGCGTCTATCATGCTGTCAATCTGGCGTCTATCATACCGTCACTCTGGCGTCTATCATGCCGTCACTCTGGCGTCTATCATGCTGTCACTCTGGCATCTATCATGCCGTCACTCTGGCGTCTATCATGCCGACACTCTGGCGTATATCATGCAGGCACTCTGGCGTCTATCATGCCGTCACTCTAGCGTCTATCATGCTGTCACTCTGGCGTCTATCATGCTGTCACTCTGGCGTCTATCATGCTGTCACTCTGGCATCTATCATGCCGTCACTCTGGCGTCTATCATGCCGTCACTCTGGCGTATATCATGCCGGAACTCTGGCGTCTATCATGCCGTCACTCTGGCGTCTATCATGCTGTCACTCTGGCGTCTATCATGCCGTCACTCTGGCGTCTATCATGCCGTCACTCTGGCGTCTGTCATGCCGTCACTCTGGCGTCTATCATGCTGTCACTCTGGCGTCTATCATGCTGTCACTCTGGTGTCCATCATGCTGTCACTCTGGCGACTATCATGCTGTCACTCCGGCGTCTATCATGCTGTCACTCTGGTGTCTATCATGCTGTTATTCTGGCGTCTATCATGCTGTCACTCTGGCGTCTATCATGCTGTCACTCTGTTATCTATCATGCTGTCACTCTGGCGTCTATCATGCAGTCACTCTGGCGTCTATCATGCTGTCACTCTGGTGTCTATCATGCTGTCACTCTGGTGTCTATCATGCTGTCACTCTGGTGTCTATCATGCTGTCACTCTGACGTCTATCATGCTGTCACTCTGGTGTCTATCATTCTGTCACTCTGGTGTCTATCATGCTGTCACTCTGACGTCTATCATGCCGTCACTCTGGCGTCTATCATGCAGTCACTCTGGCGTCTATCATGCTGTCACTCTGGTGTCTATTATGCTGTCACTCTGGTGTCTATCATGCTGTCACTCTGGTGTCTAACATGATGCCACTGGCGTCAATCATGCTGTCACTCTGGCGTCTATCATGCTGTCACTCTGGTGTCTATCATGCTGGCACTCTGACGTCTATCATGCTGTCACTCTGGCGTCTATCATGCTGTCACTCTGGTGTCTACCATGCTGTCACTCTGACGTCTATCATTCTGTCACTCTGGTGTCTATCATGCTGTCACTCTGGTGTCTATCATGCTGTCACTCTGACGTCTATCATGCTGTCACTCTGGCGTCTATCATGCAGTCACTCTGGCGTCTATCATGCTGTCACTCTGGTGTCTATCATGCTGTCACTCTGGCGTCTATCATGCTCTCACTCTGGCGTCTATCATGCTGTCACTGTGGTGTCTATGATGCTGTCACTCTGGTGTCTAACATGCTGTCACTCTGGCGTCTATCATACTGTCACTCTGGCGTCTATCATGCTGTAACTCTGGCGTCTATCATGCTGTCACTCTGGTGTCTAACATGCTGCCACTCTGGCGTCTATCATGCTGTCACTCTTGTGTCTATCATGCTGTCACTCTGACATCTATCATGCTGTCACTCTGGCGTCCATCATGCTGTCACTCTGGCGTCTATCATGCCGTCAGTCTGGCGTCTATCATGCTGTCACACTGGTGTCTATCATGCCGTCACTCTGACGTCTATCACACTCTCACTCTAGTGTCTATCATGCCGTCACTCTGACGTCTATCATGCTGTCACTCTGGTGTCTATCATGCCGTCACTCTGACGTCTATCATGCTGTCACATTGGTGTCTATCATGCTGTCACTCTGACGTCTATCATGCTGTCACTCTGGTGTCTATCATGCTGTCACTCTGGCGTCTATCATGCTGTCACTCTGGCGTCTTTCATGCTGTCATTCTAGCGTCTATCATGCTGTAACTCTGGCGTCTATCATGCTGTCACTCTGGTGTCTAACATGCTGCCACTCTGGCGTCTATCATGCTGTCACTCTTGTGTCTATCATGCTGTCACTCTGACATCTATCATGCTGTCATTCTGGCGTCCATCATGCTGTCACTCTAGCGTCTATCATGCCGTCAGTCTGGCGTCTATCATGCTGTCACTCTGGTGTCTATCATGCCGTCACTCTGACGTCTATCATACTCTCACTCTAGTGTCTATCACGCCGTCACTCTGACGTCTGTCATGCTGTCACTCTGGTGTCTATCATGCCGTCACTCTGACATCTATTATGCTGTCACTCTGGTGTCTATCATGCTGTCACTCTGACGTGTATCATGCTGTCACTCTGGCGTCTTTCATGCTGTCATTCTAGCGTCTATCATTCTGTCACTCTGGCGTCTATCATGCTGTCACTCTGGTGTCTATCATGCTGTCACTCTGGCGACTATCATGCTGTCACTCTGGCGTCTATCATGCTGTCACTCTGACGTCTATCATGCTGTGACTCTAGTGTCTATCATGCCGTCACTCTGACGTCTATCATGCTGTGACTCTAGTGCCTATCATGCCGTCACTCTGATGCCTATCATGCTGTCACTCTGGTGTCTATCATGCCGTCACTCTGATGTCTATCATGCTGTCACTCTGGCGCCTATCATGCTGTCACTCTGGTGTCTATCATGCTGTCACTCTGACGTCTATCATGCTGTTACTCTAGTGTCTATCATGCCGTCACTCTGACGTCTATCATGCTGTCACTCTTGTGTCTATCATGTCGCCACTCTGACGTCTATCATGCTGTCACTCGGGTGTCTATCATGCTGTCACTCTGACGTCTCTCCTGCCGGTCACTCTTGTGTCTATCATGCCGCCACTCTGACGTCTATCATACTGTCACTCTGGTGTCTATCATGCTGTCACTCTGGCGTCTATCATGCTGTCACTCTGGCGTCTATCATGCTGTCACTCAGCGTCTATCATGCTGTCACTCTGGCGTCTATGATGCTGTCACTGGCGTCTATCATGCTGTCACTCTGGCGTCTATCATGCTGTTACTCTAGCGTCTATCATGCTGTCACTCTAGTGTCTATCCTGCCGTCACTCTGACGTCTATCATGCTGTCACTTTGGCGTCTATCATGCCGTCACTCTGACGTCTATCATGCTGTCACTCTGGTGTTTATCATGCTGTCACTCTGACGTCTATCCTGTCGTCACTCTTGCGTCTATCATGCTGTCACTCTGGCGTCTATCATGTCGTCACTCTGGCAGCGTCAATCAGAATGTCACTCTGGTGTTTATCATGCTGTCACTCTGGTGTCTATCATGCTGTCACTCTGGCGTCTATCATGCTGTCACTCTGGCGTCTATCATGCTGTTACTCTGGCGTCTATCATGCTGTCATCTGGTGTCTATCGTGCTGTCACTCTAGCGTCTATCATGCTGTCACTCTAGCGTCTATCATGCTGTCACTCTGACGTCTATCATGCTGTCACTCTGGCGTCTATCATGCTGTCACTCTGGCGTCTATCATGCTGTCATTCCGGCGTCTATCATGCTGTCACTCTGGTGTCTATCATGTTGTCACTCTGGCGTCCATCATGCTGTCACTCTGGCGTCTATCATGCTGTCACTCTGACGTCTATCATGCTGTCACTCTGGTGTCTATCATGCTGTCACTCTGTCGTCTATCATGCTGTCACTCTGACGTCTATCATGCTGTCACTCTGACGTCTATCATACTGTCACTCTGACGTCTATCATGCTGTCACTCTGGTGTCTATCATGCTGTCACTCTAATGTCTATCATGCTGTCACTCTGACGTCTATCATGCTGTCACTCTGGCGTCTATCATGCTGTCACTCTGGCGTCTATCATGCTGTCACTCTGGCGCCTATCATGCTATCACTCTAGCGTCTATCATGCTGTCACTCTAGTGTCTATCCTGCCGTCACTCTAACGTCTATCATGCTGTCACTGGTGTCTATCATGCCGTCACTCTGACGTCTATCATGCTGTCACTCTGGTGTCTATCATGCTGTCACTCTGACGTCTATCCTGCCGTCACTCTTGCGTCTATCATGCTGTCACTCTGGCGTCTATCATGTCGTCACTCTGGCGGCGTCTATCAGGCTGTCACTCTGGAGTTTATCATGCTGTCACTCTGGTGTCTATCATGCTGTCACTCTGGCGTCTATCATGCTGTCACTCTGGCGTCTATCATGCTGTCACTCTGGCGTCTATCATGCTGTCACTCTGGTGTCTATCATGCTGTCGCTCTAGCGTCTATCATGCTGTCATTCTAGCGTCTATCATGCTGTCACTCTGACGTCTATCATGCTGTCACTCTGGCGTCTATCATTCTGTCACTCTGGCGTCTATCATGATGTCACTCCGGCGTCTATCATGCTGTCACTCTGGTGTCTATCATGTTGTCACTCTGGCGTCTATCATGCTGTCACTCTGGCGTCTATCATGCTGTCACTCTGACGTCTATCATGCTGTCACTCTGGTGTCTATCATGCTTTCACTCTGTCGTCTATCATGCTGTCACTCTGGCGTCTATCATGCTGTCACTCTGGTGTCTATCATGCTGTCACTCTGGCGTCTATCATGCTGTCACTCTGGCGTCTATCATGCTGTCACTCTAGTGTCTATCCTGCCGTCACTCTGACGTCTATCATGCTGTCACTCTGACGTCTATCATGCTGTCACTCTGGCGTCTATCATGCTGTCACTCTGGCGTCTATCATGCTGTCACTCCGGCGTCTATCATGCTGTCACTCTGGTGTCTATCATGTTGTCACTCTGGCGTCTATCATGCTGTCACTCTGGCGTCTATCATGCTGGCACTCTGACGTCTATCATGCTGTCACTCTGGTGTCTATCATGCTGTCACTCTAGTGTCTATCATGCTGTCACTCTGACGTCTATCATGCTGTCACTCTGGCGTCTATCATGCTGTCACTGTGGTGTCTATCATGCTGTTACTCTAGCGTCTATCATGCTGTCACTCTAGTGTCTATCCTGCCGTCACTCTGACGTCTATCATGCTGTCACTCTGGTGTCTATCATGCCGTCACTCTGACGTCTATCATGCTGTCACTCTGGCGTCTATCATGCTGTCACTCTGTCGTCTATCATGCCGTCACTCTGGCGTCTATCATGCTGTCACTCTGGTGTGTATCATGCTGTCACTCTGGTGTCTATCATGCTGTCACTCTGGCGTCTATCATGCTGTCACTCTGGTGTCTATCATGCTGTCACTCTGGCGTCTATCATGCTGTTACTCTGGCGTCGATCATGCTGTCACTCTGGCGTCTATCATGCTGTCACTCTGGAGTCTATCATGCTGTCACTCTGGTGTCTATCATGCTGTCACTCTAGCGTCTATCATGCTGTCACTCTAGTGTCTATCATGCTGTTACTCTGGCGTCTATCATGCTGTCACTCTGGTGTCTATCATGCTGTCACTCTAGCGTCTATCATGCTGTCACTCTGGCGTCTATCATGCTGTCACTCTGGTGTCTATCATGCTGTCACTCTAATGTCTATTATGCTGTCACTCTGGTGTCTATCATATTGTCACTCTAGTGTCTATCATGCTGTCACTCTGGCGTCTATCATGCTGTCACTCTTGCGTCTATCATGCTGTCACTGTGGCGTCTATCATGCTGTCACTCTGGTGTCTATCATGCTGTCACTCTAGTGTCTATCATGCTGTCACTCTAGTGTCTATCATGCTGTCACTCTGGCGTCTATCATGCTGTCACTCTGGCGTCTATCATGCTGTCACTCTGGCGTCTATCATGCTGTCACTCTGGTGTTTATCATGCTGTCACTCTAGCGTCTATCATGCTGTCACTCTGGTGTCTATCATGCTGTCACTCTAGTGTCTATCATGCTGTCACTCTGGTGTTTATCATGCTGCCACTCTAGTGTCTATCATGCTGTCACTCTGGTGTCTATCATGCTGTCACTCTAGTGTCTATCATGGTGTCACTCTGGCGTCTATCATGCTGTCACTCTAGCGTCTATCATGCTGTCACTCTGGCGTCTATCATGCTGTCACTCTGGCGTCTATCATGCTGTCACTCTGGCGTCTATCATGCTGTCACTCTGGCGTCTATCATGCTGTCACTCTGGCGTCTATCATGCTGTCACTCTGGCGTCTATCATGCTGTCACTCTGGTGTTTATCATGCTGTCACTCTAGCGTCTATCATGCTGTCACTCTGGTGTCTATCATGCTGTCACTCTAGTGTCTATCATGCTGTCACTCTGGTGTTTATCATGCTGCCACTCTAGTGTCTATCATGCTGTCACTCTGGTGTCTATCATGCTGTCACTCTAGTGTCTATCATGGTGTCACTCTGGCGTCTATCATGCTGTCACTCTAGCGTCTATCATGCTGTCACTCTGGCGTCTATCATGCTGTCACTCTGGCGTCTATCATGCTGTCACTCTGGCGTCTATCATGCTGTCACTCTGGCGTCTATCATGCTGTCACTCTGGCGTCTATCATGCTGTCACTCTGGCGTCTATCATGCTGTCACTCTGGCGTCTATCATGCTGTCACTCTGGCGTCTATCATGCTGTCACTCTGGCGTCTATCATGCTGTCACTCTGGCGTCTATCATGCTGTCACTCTGGCGTCTATCATGCTGTCACTCTGCTCTCACTCTTGAGTGTCTCCTTCGCGAATTCCCAGTCAAGAACCAGTCTTGATGCAGGTGATGGGCTCTTTATCCAAGGAAGTGAACCCGTCCCTCCCTGTGACTAACTTGCTTGCCTCCCACTGGCCCTGGAGGTGTGCGTGCGACCCCTACGGGTTTAACGTTTCCTCCACGAATGTATTAATGCTTCACGAGCACTAATTATCGTTTATCATTTTTATCACATTATTACATTACCATCATTTTAATTACATTATTATTTTCTCTCCTATTGTATTATAATTTTGATTACTATTATATTCTAAAATTGCGTTATTATGGTTATTATTGATACTGTTTTATAATGATTATTGTTATTGATAACTCCAGTTATTATAATTATTATTATTATTATTAATTATTATTATTATAATTATTATTATTATTACTAATTTCTTCTTCTTCTTCCTCTTATTATTATTATTATTATTATTATTATTATTATTATTATTATTATTATTATTATTATTATTATTATTATTATAATAATAATAATAATAATAATAATAATAATAATAATAATAATAATTATTATTATTATTATTATTATTATTATTATTATTATTATTATTATTATTATTATTATTATTATTATTATTATTATTATTATTATTATTACTAATTTCTTCTTGTTCTTCCTCTTATTATTATTATTATTATTATTATTATCATTATTATTATTGTTATTATACAAGGGCTGAACCCGCAGAGATGACAGAACATTACACCCGGGGAACGTCTGGGAGTCATGTCTGAACCGAGGAAGGAGGAGAGAGAGAGCAGCTCCGATGCCATGGATGAAGAGTGATTGAGCGGGCCAAGTCTCACACTTACCGAGGGTGTCGCAGACGGCAGTGATGTGAGTGGGCGAGGCCCGGCCGCCCACGCCCGTGGGCTGGCCCAGGCTGGCCACGGGCGACTCTGGCGTCACCGGCCGCTCTGTGGGCGTGAGCAGAGAGACAAGACATTAGATTCCCTTCATATGAGGTCATCACGGTGGTTTTAATGAAGCGTTTACGGGGAGTTTAAAGACCGAAGTTTTGGATGGCATGCATGTATATATATATATATATATATATATATATATATATATATATATATATATATATATATATATATATATATATATATATATATATATATATATATATATATATATATATATATATACCATCTATGTGGTATTTCAGGAGGGTGTATGTGTGTGTTTAAAGAGGTCATGTTGTGTTTAAGGTCATGTGGTTATGTTGTGTTTAAGAAGGTCAAGGTTCTTTTAAGGAGGTTATGGTCCTTTGAAGGAATTTATGTTCTTATTCAAGGAGGTTATGTTGTCTTTAAGGAAGTTCTACTGAATTCGCTTGTATTATATATATATATATATATATATATATATATGTATATATATATATATATATATATATATATATATATATATATATATATATATCAGCCTTACTAGAGATTTGAACAATGCAAGGAATTCGCAAGAGCAGGCGAAATATACACAAACACTGATCTCTGGCTGAAGGAGACTCGAACCTACGAACCTTGGAACAAGGTACGCAGTGCTTTACCAATCTACCCACACTGGACCAATACCTTGGAGTCCAGCTTGTGCTAGACTTTGATCCAAGGCAGCCAGCTCTTGCGAATTCCTTGCATTGTTAAATTCTCTAGTAAGGCTGATGCATGCAGGGGATGAGATGAAGAGCTGTAAGCCTTCTCCCTGAAAGCTGGCTGCCTTGGATCAAAGTCTAGCACAAGCTGGACTCCAAGGTATTGGTCCAGTGTGGGTAGATTGGTAAAGCACTGCGTACCTTGTTCCAAGGTTCGTAGGTTCGAGTCTCCTTCAGCCAGAGATCAGTGTTTGTGTATATTTCGCCTGCTCTTGCGAATTCCTTGCATTGTTCAAATCTCTAGTAAGGCTGATATATATATATATATATATATATATATATATATATATATATATATATATATATATATATATATTCTTCCTTGAAGCCTTTTTATCCACTTCTCCGAGGCTATGGGTCCCACAATTTACACCAGAGGTGGACCCCATACTATATATATATATATATATATATAAGAATTTTCGGACTGTAAAATTCTTCCAGGTTTAAAAGCTTTAATTTTTTTAAGAATATTAAACTGGGTTTAGATGGCAGTGACATATGGGGCGTGGCAGTGACTGAGAGGCGGGCGTGGCAGTAACATAAGGGGCGTGGCAGTGATATAAGAGGCGTTGAAGTGATATAAAAGGAGCGTGGCAGTGACAGAGAGGCGGGCGTGGCAGTAACATAAGGGGCCTGGCAGTGATATATGGGAGCGTGGCAGTGACGTAAGGGAGCGTGGTAGTGACGTAAGAGAGCGTGGCAGTGACGTAAGAAAGCGTGGCAGTGATATAATGGGCGGGGCAGTGATATAATGGGCGGGGCAGTGATATAGGTAACGTAGTGGTAATATAGGTTGCGTGGCACTAATATAGATGGCATGGTAGTAATATGGGAGGCGTGGTACTAATATAGGTGGCGTGTTAGTAATATAAGGGACGTGGTGGTAATATGAGGGGTGTGTTTAGTAATATAAAGGCAGTGATAATGTTGCATGGGAAGCAGCAGCAATATAAGGGGTATGGAGGAGATATTAGATGATATGGGACAGAGAAGACGTGGCAGGAGGTCGTATTATGTAGGCTCAACAAACTACACAAATCGTATCATGCAGAACAACCACTGTGATAATATAGTGAAATTTCAAGCACTTTCGTGATTTCTCACATTATCAAGGAACTGTAAAAATAAAATATCAACAGAAAGTCATATTAGGACGAGATTACACCTCGAGGTCAGTTTACAACCCCTGTCCATATATATATACATATATATATATATATATATATATATATATATATATATATATATATATATATATATATATATATATATATATATATATATACCTGCTGTTGGAGTGTAAGGTAACATCTATGAAGGGTTTCAGAGAGGCAGGTTAGCTGGACTCGAGTCCTGGAGGTTTTTAAGTTCAGTGCCTACATGCTGAGGGAGGGTTGGGAGAAGTTATGATTCAGAGGGTCGTTTGAACCTTATTGCCCGCACACTTGTGGCTGGACGGCTAATGAATGAAGGATGGTGGAAGTGTTTCCTTCTCTGGGTCACACTGCAGGATACCCAACAATTTTGTAATAACTCACCTTTTTATCTGATTTTCTCAACTGTCCAGTAATGCTGTTATTATGACTAATAAAAAATTATATCTATTTTTATTAACCTTTATTTATTATTAATTACTACAATTTGTTATAGAAGTCGTGATATTGTTAATGGTAATAACAATAATAATAATAATAATAATAATAACAATAATAATAATAATATAAAATAATAATTTAAGAAATATTAATTAACTAAAATCAGAGATATATTTATTACCAAAATAATTTATTTTATTTTCCCGATGGTTGGCTGGTTTATTAGGTTTGAAGACTATCTGCACCACGAGGGTTATCAAGGCTGCGTATCTCAATGACATTTTGATTCTTTACTAAACAGTGATCTATACCTCAAACAGCTTAAAATCAACTCTCAGCGCACATACACTGATATACACACACCTCTCCATGTGTATAAACACATCCACACATACCTCGCCATGTATATACAAAGATATGGACATCTGTGTGTGTATTGTGGTGCATCTGCGTGTATATCATTGGAAGTTATATATTAATATAGCCATGGGAAGCGCTAAACCTGTAAGGGTCATACAGCGCTGGTGGGGATGGAATATATTTGTGATCTAAGGAATGAGAGGGGCAGCTCCAGTTCCTTGGATCAAAAGGCTCTTCACCAGCATCAAGGCCCTCAAGGGTGTTTAGTTTAAAGACTATCGACTGCACGATGGCATTCTCTTCTTATTTTATAACGTCATTTTTTTCGACGTTTCATGTATTTTTTTTCTATAAATTGTG
Organism: Cherax quadricarinatus; assembly: GCF_038502225.1. Taxonomy (NCBI): domain Eukaryota; kingdom Metazoa; phylum Arthropoda; class Malacostraca; order Decapoda; family Parastacidae; genus Cherax; species Cherax quadricarinatus. Next base: position 29,134,357 of record NC_091300.1, on the reverse strand, counting down.
TTTTCTTTATCGAATGTTAATTGAGGTTACGTTATATAAACCTATATTTAATTTCAAATAAATTCGGAAAAAATACCCATCGATACGTCTGGCACCGAGCTGGTTCAGGAATGAATAAGAAGCGTTGAATGTTGGACGTTTACAAATCACTGAACGGCAGGGTTTTGAACCCAGTGCGTTAAGGCATAGGCCAGTGCGCTAACACACTGGCCTGTGAGTTTTAAGACTCACTTTCCATGGGTTTAAACCCCACCCGTTCCGTGATTTGTTTGCAATCGTGTTATCAGGATTTCGTAAATCTTGAACAATTACGAACAGTGGTGTGCAAGGGTGACCTGAGAGAGCGTCACTGTGGCTGCAGGTCACCTCTACAAGGATAATTTGACTCCCTACAATATAAGGATTAAGACGCGCGTGAGTTTCTCTGTTTCCTAATATGTTTATTTTTCCCCTATAATCTACCTTGTCCATAATTACTATCGCATTTGCTTGTCTGCTCCCGTAAGGTGAAGTGTAGGATCTTACCTTAATTCATGGTATAACTTAACAAATCTTTGCAGAGGTCTAAGCAAAGCTCAGACGTCTGGAGCACAATTATCATTAAAGATTTGTTAAGTTATACCATGAATTAAGTAAAGATCCTGGACTTCACCTTACAAAAGCAGATAAGCAAATGCAATAGTAATTATGGACAAGGTAGATTATAGGGGAAAAATAATATATTGTTAGTTTAAGGGGAACTGACGTTCCCCTTAAACTCACAACATAACATATACAGAGATAATCAACTCTTGGTGTTTATATCTTTTGTGATTAAGGAAAATAGTTTTTTTATTATCTGTAATTACTTCTTAAATGTATTTAATTTATATAATTACTAATATCACTCACAAAGTTCGTTCTTTGGATAATCAAACTAACATGAAAAATTTGTATACGAAAATAGACATTTTTTTTTTTATGGGTGTTGACTGGAAAGCCAGAGGAAGACCTCAATCACCTGACCAGAAGCTCCAGTTAGCGGCTCATCATTGGACTAAAACCCGCTTCAGGAAGCACTTGGTTTCCTGACGAGTGAATTATCACCACCATCACCACCACCACCACCAGCACCACCACCAGGGCAAGTCCACGACGTCAGACTCCAATAATTATTATTATTATTATTATTATTATTATTATTATTATTATTATTATTATTATTATTATTATTATTACTGGTATACTATTTATACTCATGTTGTTCCATTAAAGCGTAGGGGGTTATACAGCGCATGGGAAATGAGAATAACCCAAAAAGGAGTGAGCTTAAATTCCTTCCCACCTTTGATGTCAAAAATATTGAAGAAAATATTATGAACTAGGAGTCAGGAAGCCATGCGACCTGCCTAGCATAAACCGATGGAAACAGTAAGCCCCTGCTATATAGAGGTTGTACCTTCACCCCCCCCCCCTCCATAGATCATCCATCCAGTGACTAGCCAGACCTAGCGGTGCTTCACCTGGCTTATTTAGCAACGAGTATCTCACCCATAGCGCTGGGACGAGTACAGATGTAATTAATATACGTGAGAAGATGAGTGGATCGTGACACGTGTAGCTAGAGGACGAGTGAGCGAAGTAAACTGTGCAAAATGTGCGCTGGAAAGGCTAAACGGAAAGGTACAAATAGATTGAAGATAATCTGAATTCACACAAATTGGAAAGTGAAACCAGATATTTCGGACTGTCCTGTACTACTATCAGTCTGCGTGAGGCAGCGGCGGCGGCAGTGGCTACCTACCTAGCGTATCCATTCGTTGTGGTGTGGGCGGTGGCTGGTGGTGGTGGTTATGATGGTGGGAACCTTGTAAGAATGCCCTCCACAGCCCCTCGGGCGTGGGAGGAGTCCGTTCCTCTAGCAAGGACGCTGTCTCCTTTCCAAGGCCGCCGGCGCCCATAGACAGCATCTTCAGAGGCGCCTCGCTTGACATAAGGTCCATCGTCATGTTGAGAGCGGTCAAGTTTTGGAGTAAACCCGAAGGATGCTTACGGAAGCTGAGGCCTTGTTAGTGATCGCAATAATTATTCACAAGTCCCCCATTAACAGGCAGGTGAGGCATTAGCAATCATATGTAACAGTCACCGATGGTTGGGTTCAAGACAGCAATGAGGCGTGCGAGGTGCACTGATCGCGGTGAGGAGGCTGCAGCCGTCACACGAACACCGCCCAATTTGTCGACTGATCTCCAGCATCATCTGTCTTGCTTCTCTCACACCCTCTGTGCCGAGTGCCAGTTAGCCACTGCCTGGCTGGAGTCCACTCCTGGTTGTCCCACTTACTTCTGTTAATACATTGACTTTCCGAACTAAAACTAACCAGTTACAAGGCTATCAGTGCGAGTATAACTACTTGAACAACACTCACCTAACAAAAGCATTATTTTATCATCACCTCACATGTAGTTGTCAACTGTTTGATTGTTTAGGATTGGTTCAGAGCAGCTGTGGAGGGAGGGGTGAGATTGGTGTTCTGAGGCAAGGGGCGGCCCCGGTGCCTCAACCCCATACAACACTAGCAATCCATCTTCTGCTTTAATACAAACGAACATTATCTCTATTAATGTATATATCCATAACATGATCACTGTTACCAGTAAATATTAAGAGTAATTATATATTTTGCATAACTTGCAAGCAATAACTAAACAGTAAATTAAGCGAAACTCTTAAAACAACTAGCCGGCATCCCCAGAAGAGAGGCGGAGCGAGAGATAAGTGACTTTATTGGCATTTTTACTACCCCCGTTTGGAATGCAATTTGGGAAGGAACTGGGCAATTTGGTAAGCTGCCTATCCTATGTATGCCTAAGCGTCCGTGATGGAACAAAATGAGCATGGGGAACCACATTTTTCTTATAAAACAAGACGCGGAGTTATAAAAAATATATAATAATCGCTGTCGCCCAGGACTGAAACTTGTGTGCCGTTATTGAAGAAATCTCTGGCATAACTGACGTACCCACGGCTTGAGATTTCGTGGGAGGAGGATAAAATGGGGCCCAGAATGTTTCGCTCTGTTTACGGAGATGCTGAGCGGCGTCTTAGAGCTGGAGAGGCATTAACATAATCGATACTTCACGTCGTGGATTTTATTCGCGGTAGCGGGAGAGCGAAGGAAGGGGTAAGAGATGGGTGAAGGATGGGCGAAAGATGGGTGAAAGATGGGTGTGAAATGGGCAAGAGATGAGTATAGGATGGTTGAGAGATGGGTGAAAGACGGGTGAAGGATGAGGAATTAATGGGCAAAAATGAGTGAGATAAAGACGAAGGATGGGAGGCATGGATAAGGGATAGGAAGGATGGGAGTGGAATGGAGAAAAGGATGGTAAACAAACACAACAGAAACATTCCAAACAAATATGTAAACTCTGAAAATTAAAGGAAAAAGGCGTAAGCGCGTGCGTGCATGTATGTGTACTCACCTAGATAACTCACGAAATCGTAATGACACGATTGCTAACAAACCATACCACGGGTGGAGTTAGAACCCGCGATCAGAGCCACAAAACTTCAGACCGTCGCGTTAGCCACTGGACCAGCTAGCTAGCTGGACCCGTGGTTGTGGTTGCAGGGGTCGAGTCACAGCTCCTGGCCCCACCTCTTCATTGGCCGCTTCTGTGTGTGTGTGAGAGAGAGAGAGAGAAGAAACTCTCAGCAAAATTGCTGGCCACCTCAAGAGGTTCGTCCACCATCCCAGGAATTATTTCCTAGACATCTTTCTGATCTTATTCCATAGCTGTCCAGGAGTGTTAGAGTTAACCCACTCCACATAGCAGTCCAAGAACACAGGGTGAGGAGCATTTTTGAATGCCTTCGTTTTGATGGCCAACACCCGCTAGCACATCAGCATTTTAACCAGTGAAAGTGGTTCTTGAGGAGATGATAGCCGTATGCATAATCCAGCAGTGTTTTTCCACAGTCTTTGTTTCAGAAGGGACTAGCCACGAGGCCACGAGGCCTGCTCTCAAACTGGGCCTCGGGGGCGTTGACCCCCGAAACCCTCTCCAGGCATACTCCAGGTATACCTCTTCTGCCTACAGGACAACACATCATGAAAAATCAAGGTCACAAAAAATCCCTGCTAATGCCTCATGGACTCGTCAGTTCGCAGCCTTCACAGAAAAGGGCAGAATGGGAGGATCCCGCTGACTGCAGGAGGATAGGGAAATGATCACTACCATGTAGGTCTGGGAGAAAAAAATATCTGAAGTGCAGATATCCTGTACTAGAGGAAACCTCAGGTTTACTCTTGAGGTTCGTATGCATACTTCATTAGGTCAGATATTCATCATTCAGGATGCTATAATCCAAAAGAATCAGCAAGGACTCCATATGTACACCCCCCTCCTGTGTGGTACAAAGCTGCCAACCACATAGGGTGGTGGGCATAAGAATCACCCAGGAGGAGGAATGGCTAGGGTAGCTCACAGATTAGGTCAGTAAGAGAAGTCGAAAACCCAATCTGAAGAGATACAAGTAGCACACCATCAGGTCCTCTTGCAACCTCACTCCGATCGCCTCAGCCTACAGAGAGCTGTATAGTCGAATCTCACTGTGAGGGACAGTTGCACAGACCGAGATACCCACATCCCTTATGCAACTGCGCCAGGAGGGGGTGAAGAGGCATAAAAAACAAACCTGGAATAATCCTTCCATAATCTTCCTATCGTTCTGTACCAATGGTACAGAGGGAAAGGAATGGATGGTACTGTATTAGTGGTATAGTACCATCCATATGTTATGGTCGTTAATCATTATAAACTTTGTGAACCTGGAATACAGGTTCTATGTTCAGTCTCTTGCAGACATAAAACTGTCAGGAAACAATCTCAAAAGAGAACACAAATGATTTCAATATGGTCCTCAATGCCCCGACAATTCCATTGCACGAGATAATTAATCTAGCTAAAGAAGGACTAAGGAGCTCTCTTCCTCAGAGGGGATACTATTAATAGAGTCGACCCAGTCTACTACTATGGCTTGGCCTTTAGTCACTGACTGAACCTGCGAAATGTCAATCATCCAAAGGCTCAAAACAAATGGAAAATGGGAGGTCTTCTGGGAAGTGATCATTCTTTCCTTGAAAGAAAGGGCCACTTTATATCTGGGAACCAGACGCGTTTTAGTCGCTATCAAACGACTTCTTTAGGAGAATCAAGTGCACCATCCCAACCAGAGACAGAGGACCAGCTTTCTGGGAAGTCTTTGTCTCCTCCTTAGAGTCTGAGAACGACCCAGACCCCTAAGATGGTGAAGTTTCCGACTTAGGCTATCACTTTGTGTGGACATGCGCGCACGCCCGTATGTGTGCGTGTATGTGTGTGTATGTGTGTGTGTGTGTGTGTGTGTGTGTGTGTGTGTGTGTGTGTGTGTGTGTGTGTGTGTGTGTGTGTGTGTGTGTGTGTGTGTGTGTACTCACCTAATTGTGGTTGCAGGGGTCGAGACTCAGCTCCTGGCCCGCCCCGCCTCTCCTTTGTGTGTGTGTGTGTGTGTGTGTGTGTGTTTGTGTATGCAATACTAAATCCGTGAGGGCTATTAAGTGCAAGGAATGGAGGAGGCTCAATCCTCCCTCAGCTAAGTGCAGGACTGAGGAACAGCAGGGGAGAGAGAAAGAGATGCACGGAGGCTGCGAGAATCTAAGACGGAGACGCACTCAAGTATGTTCTGTTCACAGAGTGTTGACTCCTAAGGTATGAAGTCCCTTACCTGGAGTTTACCAGCCTAGAGGGTATTCTGGGGATCAACGCCCCGGCGGCCCGGTCCATGACCAAGCCTCCCGGTGGATCAGGGCCTGATCAACCAGGCTGTTACTGCTGGCCGTACGTAGTCCAACGTACGAACCACAACCCGGCTGATCCAGCACTGACTTTAGCTATCTGCCCAGCTCCCTCTTGAAGACAACCAGGGGTCTATTAGTAATTCCCCTTACGGATGGTGGGAGGCTGTTGAATAGTCTAGGGCCCCACACACTTATTGTGCTTTCTCTTAGTGTATTAATGGTGCGCCTACTTTTTACTGGGGGTATGTTGCATCGCCTGCCAAGTCTTTCGCTTTTGTAGGGAGTGATTTTTTTGTGCAGATTAGGGACCAGTCCCTCCAGCATCTTCCAGGTGTAGATTATCATGTATCTCTCTCGCCTGCGCTTCAATGAGTACAAGTCGAGTACTTCCAAACGTTCCCAGTAGTTAAGGTGTTTGATGGCACTTATACGTGCAGTAAAGGTTCTCTGTACACTCTCTAGATCTGCAGTTTCACCTGCCTTGAATGGATATGTTAATATACAGCAGCATTCCAGCCTAGAGAGAACAAGTGATTTAAAAAGGATCATCATTGGCTTGGCATCTCTTGTCTTGAATGTTCTCATTATCCATCCTATCAGTTTCCTCGCAGATGTGATAGTGGCATTGTTGTGATCCTTGAAAGTGAGATCCTCAGACATTACCACTCCCAGGTCCTTCACATTACTTTTCCTCTCTATTGTGTGATTAGATTTTGTAGTATACTCAGTTCTAGTTAATATTTCCTCCAGTTTTCCATAACGGAGTAGTTGGAATTTGTTTTCATTGAACATCATAGGTGCGAGTACTGTGGCTTGTGGAACAGAGCTCTTCACTATGGCAGCTTCCGATTTAACTCTGTTTACCACTACTCTTTGTGTTCGATTTATTAGAAAGTTGAAGATCCATCTGCCTACTTTGCCAGTTATGCCTTTAGCACGCATTTTTGTGTGCTTTTACACCATGGTCACACTTATCAAAAGCTTTTGCAAAATCTGTGTATACTACATCTGCATTCTGTTTATTTTCCAGTGCATCCAAGACCATATCATAGTGGTCCAGTAGTTGCCCTGGAATGTGCAACTGTTGAGAGTCTAAGTGGTTTGCAATCCTGCTTCTTAGAATTCTTTCAGAGTTTTTTTATATGGGACGTTAAAGCTATTGATCTAGAGTTCTTAGCTATTGCTTCACTGCCACCTTTATGGACTGGGGCTATATCCATTGTTTTAGTGACTGGAATCTCACTGTGTCTTTGCTCCTCCATAGCATACTTAGGGCCTGTGAAAGGGGTCACTTTTTGCAGTTCTTAATGAACACAGAGTTCCACGAGTCTGGGCCTGGGGCTGAGTGCATGTTGTCAATGACTTTCGCAAAGTCTAGTGGAGTTAGGGTTATATCAGAATTCTGCATTCATTGACAGGGTTTTGAGGCTCATTCATGAAAGAAATAATTTGGAGTGTCTATCAGTATCTCACTCATTTCTTTGTTGTCTTCTGTGTAGGATCCGTCCTGTCTAAGCAAGGGCTCTATACTAGATGTACAGCTGCAGCTGCATTTACTTCGGGGAGAGGCTTTAGGCTAGTGAAGAGCTCTTGACTCTAGGAATTGGAGTTACCTTCTCTCTCCTCGGATCGAACCATTCTCCAGGCACTTTATGACCCACTATGGGTTCGGTGCTTCCCCATGAATATAATAACAATAATGATGTTATGTTTCCTTGTTGTAGAACCCTCCGAGAGTTTATGATACATAATCATATTTACCAAGCATATTACCGCTACACACAGTCGTACATCCTCGCTAAGAGGCTCCGACGTGCACGCGTCGACGCCCCGACCCACTTGTTAAGGCACTGACAAATTTAGACGATTTAGTTGTTGTCGCTAATGGCAGGTTTACTGCGCCCTCAGGGTGACAGACACACGGGACGGCCTGGCTCAAACAGACCCTCATCTTGCACGGCCACAAGACTTCTCATACAGTGTCTAGCCTCTGGAATTTCGCCTTCATGATAGTGGGATTCGTAGATTCATTTTGGCAAACTCAGAGTCCGGCCTTCAGCTCGCAGGGGCTTGTATCCCAAGACAAGCCCTTTGCTAACGAGAAATTAAAAGTCAGAATTTTGGGTTAAGTTTTCACATCTTTGACCTTCTCTTGACGAGAAGTTAAAAGCCAAAAGTGTGAGTTAAGTTAGCCCATCTTCAACCTTTTGCACACGTGAAGCTGAAAGTCAAAGTCATGGGTTAAGTTTTTCCAAATTCGACCTTCTGTTAGCGAGGAGATAAAAGTCAGAATCGTGGATAAAGTTTTCCTATCTTCGCCCGGGAGGGGCAGATCACACACCACCAACACTCACGACAGTGATATCCCCGAGTACACACCACAACCATAAGAGTCAGGAAGACCCATCATTCCGCAGCGCTTCGACGCAATACAAGCCGTATGACCTGGCCCCTGAGGCCCTATGTCCACCCCCGACTCACTCCGTGTGCACTTCTCATTTGCCAAGCAATCAGAATGGCAATCTAATTTCTCAAGGGGAGGTGCTACCCAGCCTGTATCAATATAAGCGCCGATTAGTGTACATTACGACATGGTGGGTGTGATAGGAAGAGTAAACAAGACTTCTCTCTCAACCATTACCGCTCGTTAGCGCCCGTCCCTCGCAACCCCTTCTCCCCAACACTCCCTAACTCACCCCACCCTCCCTCACTCATCCCCCACCCTTCCACAACCTCCCTCACTCCTCCCAACCTTCCTCAACCCTCCCTCATCTGCTCCCCCATCACATAATACATACCTTCCGCACACACACACACACATAAAAAAAATAGGAAAAGAAATGTGATAATCAAGTATAAGGTCATAAAAATAACATGGAAGAGTAGACAGAAGATTTCTTGGTACCTGAAGCAAGGATAACAGGAAGTCAGAATTAGAGATTGAGGAAAAATGAGGCGAAGGTTACTTGTAGTCGCTACTGGAGGCCACAGCGTCCACCACCTGGTCCCAGACAAGGCCTCCTGGTTGCTGCTCTGATAGATGAGGCTGTTGCTTGATGATTAAGATATATGTGCAGCAGATGGGTATCTTTACTGTTTAAACGTTTCGCCAACACAGTAGGCTTCTTCAGTCAAATACAGAGGCAGCAAGTGTAGTAGTGAAATGAAGATGGTGTAATCAGTCCATTAACTTTGGTGAAATATTATTTGAGGTGGTCAGTAGCAGTAATAGTACTAGTAGTAATAGTCGTAGTAGTAATAGTAGTAGTAGTAGTAATAGTAGTTGTTGTTGCAGTAGTAGTAGTTGTAGTAGTAGTAGTGATCGTAGTCGTAGTAGTAGTAATAGTAGTAGTAGTTGTTGTAGTAGTAGTAGCAGTAGTCGTAACAGTATTAGTAGTAGTAATAGTACTTGTAGTACTAGTAATAATAGCGTAGTAGTAGTAG
>NC_091300.1:29052592-29122592 GCF_038502225.1 Cherax quadricarinatus | reverse complement strand
GAGGGAGGGAGGGAGGAGGGAGGGAGGGAGGAGGGGAGGGAGGGAGGGAGGGAGGAAGGTGGGAGGGAGGGAGGGAGGAAGGAGGGAGGGAGGGAGGGAGGAAGGAAAGAAGGATGGGAGGGAGGAAGGAAGGGAGTGAGGGAGGGAGGGAGGGAGGAAGGAGGGAGGGAGGGAGGAGGGAGGGAGGGAGGGAGGAAGGAGGGAGGGAGGGAGGAAGGAGGGGGGGGAGGGGGAGGGAGGGGGAGGGGGGAAGGGGGAGGAGGAAGGAGGGAGGAAGAAGGAGGGAGGAGGGGGGAGGGAGGGGAGGGAGGAAGGGAGGGGGGAAGGAGGGGGGGAGGAGGGGAGGGGGGGAGGGAGGGGGGGAAGGGGGGAAGGAGAGGGAGGAAGGAGGAAGGAGGGAGGAGGAGGGGGGGAGGGAGGGGGGGGGAGGGGAGGGAAGGGAGGAGGGGGGAAGGGGGGAGGAAGGAGGGAGGGGAGGAGGAGGGAGGGAGGAGGGGGGGAAGGGGGGGAGGAAGGAGGGAGGGGAGGGGAGGGAGGAGGGGGGAGGAGGGAGGGGGGGAGGAGGAGGGGGAAGGAGGAAGGAGGGGGGGAGGAGGGAGGAGGAGGGGGGGGAGGGAAGGGGGGGGAGGGGGGAAAGGGGGGAGGAAGGGGGAGGGAGGAGGGGGGGGGAGGAGGGAGGAAAGGGGGGGAGGAGGAAGGAGGAGGGAGGAGGGGGGGGGGGGAGGGAGGAGGGGAAGGAGGGAGGGGAGGGAGGAGGAGGGGAGGGGGAGGGGGGAAGGGAGGGGAAAGGGGGGAGGGGGGGAAAAGGGGGGGAGGAAAGGGGGGAGGAAGGGGGGGGGAGGGGGAGGGAGGGGGAGGGGGGGAGGGAGGGGAGGAGGGGAAGGGGGGGGAGGAGGGAGGGGGGGAAAGGGGGGGGAGGGGGGGAGGAGGGAGGAGGGGAGGAGGAGGGGAGGAGGGGGAGGAGGGAGGAGGGGGGGAGGAGGGGGGGAAAGGAGGGAGGAGGAGGAGGGAGGAGGAGGGAGGGGGGGGGAGGGGGGAAGGGGGGGGGAGGAAGGAGGGGGGGAAAAAAGGGGGAGGGAGGGGGGAAAGGGAGGGGGAGGAAGGAGGGAGGAAGGGGGAAAGGGAGGAGGGGGGAAAGGGAAGGAGGGGGGAAAGGGGAAAAGGGGAAGGAAAGGGGAGGAGGGAGGGGGGGGAGGAGGGGAAAGGGAGGGAGGAAGGGAGTGAGGGAGGTAGGAAGGGAGTGAGAGAGGGAGGAAGGGAGTGAGGGAGGTAGGAAGGGAGTGAGAGAGGGAGGAAGGGAGTGAGGGAGGAAGGAAGAGAGTGAGGGAGGAAGGAAGGGAGTGAGGGAGGAAGGAAGGGAGTGAGGGAGGAAGGAAGGGAGTGAGGAAGGAAGGAAGGGAGTGAGGGAGGGAGGAAGGGAGTGAGAGAGGGAGGAAGGGAGTGAGGGAGGAAGGAAGGGAGTGAGGGAGGAAGGAAGGGAATGAGAGAGGAAGGAAGGGAGTGAGGGATGAAGGAAGGGAGTGAGGGAGGAAGGAAGGGACTGAGGGAGGGAGGAAGGGAGTGAGGGAGGTAGGAAGGGAGTGAGAGAGGGAGGAAGGGGGAAGGGAGGGCAGTATATCAGGTGAAGGTGTAAGGTGATACATGTAAGGGTCTGGAAGGGCTGGTAGATATACTGCAGTGATGATTAAGACAAATGTGCACCAGTTGGGTGCCTTTATTGTTGAAATTTTTCACTTACACAGTAGACTTCTTCAGTCAAATACAGAGGCAGCAGGTGTAGTAGTGAAATGAAGTGAATTTGAAATGGTCAGTCCCTCAGCTGAGGGACCACTACACCTGCTGCCTCTGTATTTGTCTGAAGAAGTCTACTGTGTAGACGAGATGTTTCAGCAACTGTTGCACATGTGTCTTAATTATCAGCTTGTCATTATTTTATATCATTTTCAACTCATACTTCAGTACTCAGCTTCTCGGTAATGCTGATATGAGGGCTGAGCTGTACAAGTGTATGAGGTTGATGTTCGTTCCTCGTCTTGAGCAAGATATGGGCGAGATGGACTAAACTGACAACATCTCTGCTCTGAGTGATAATCTCTGTGGACATATTTAATGCTGCTTCTAAACATACTGCTGCTGCTGGTGTGCTTCTCATCAGTGGTGTTGAGGTCAGCTTCATCCCCTCGGCTCCACTTTTCCCCCTCACTTCACAACTGTGGTTTCTTGTTGTCCCTCTTATCAGTCATCGTCGGCATCTTTAATGCTAACAGTGTTTCATCATAACTCATATTATTGAAGCTCCGGTGGCCATTTCTAACTTATTCCATTTTTTTAGATGTCACCTCACAGTTTTGTAGCAATTCTTCATCCTTGTATTCCATAACTATAAAACAATTTTTCCAGTCTAGCATGTGAGTTATTTTCATTTACCTGATCTTCCGGTTATATTTCTTTTAAATAATAACTCTTAAATCTCTCTCTCTCTCTCTCTCTCTCTCTCTCTCTCTCTAGATACTTAACTCATTATGGGTCATCATTAGGCACCCGTGCCAAGAGGCACTTCTCTTGTTTCCTGACAAATAAACAACCTTTTTCCTCCACCCCCTCACCTCCACTTAATGTTGGAGTCAGTGGTTGGCAGAATCACGGGTGTTCAGGTGGGTTGGACAGATGGACTGAACGTCAAAGCTTGCTGGGGTGGGAAGTAGCAGGTCGTGGGAGGTTGGAACAGGTTGGTACAGTGTATTTGGTTAGGGTGGTGTGTTTGGTTAGCGGTGGTGTGTTTGGTTTAGGGATTATAAAATCCTTGATTGGTGGTGTGAAAACGATACGCATCCTTAATGACCCTCATAGAGTCGATAGGTTTTAAGACAAATAAATCAACTCTCAAGATCTTTTACTATATATCTGCTTAATAAAATTTCATCACAAAAACAATATTTTTTTTTATTTGGCATTCCACGCGTTTCCATTATGTTGGAATTATCAGTATAAAGTTCCATCACCCATTTTGTATTCCACGTTTACTTGGAGTCGATTCTGGAAGTCACCAGCACGCTACTCAGCGTGCTGGTGACTTCCAGAATCGACGCTGTCCAACGTATGAGCCACAACCCGACTGATCAGAACTGTTTTGAGGAATCTGTCATGTTCCCTCTTCAAGACAGCTAGGTGGTGTATTGGTAATCCCCCTGATGCATGAAGGAAGGGCGATGAAGAGTCGTGGTCCTTTAACCCTTACTGAGTTCTCTCTAAGTGTACTCATCGCTGCCCTGCTTTTTATTGGCACCTTCTGATAAGCCTTTTGTATTCATAAGTAGTAATATCGGTGTGCAGGTTTGGTACCAATCCCTCCAGTATATTCCAGGTGTAGATTATGATGCATCTTTCTCGCTTGCATTCTAAGGAGTACAGTACTAGGGACTTCAGCCGCTCCCAGTAATTTAGGTATTTGGCTGTGTTTACACGAGCTGTGATAAGATAAGATAAGATTTCGTTCGGATTTTTAACCCCGGAGGGTTAGCCACCCAGGATAACCCAAGAAAGTCAGTGCGTCATCGAGGACTGTCTAACTTATTTCCATTGGGGTCCTCAATCTTGTCCCCCAGGATGCGACCCACACCAGTCGACTAACACCCAGGTACCTATTTGCTGCTAGGTGAACAGGACAACAGGTGTAAGGAAACGTGTCGAAATGTTTCCACCCGCCGGGAATCGAACCCGGGCCCTCCGTGTGTGAAGCGGGAGCTTTAGCCACCAGGCCACCGGGCCTGGTTCTCGGTACATTTTCCAGCACAGCAATTTCACCTACCTTGAATGGGGCCATTAGAACATAACAATACTCCAGCTTAGAGAGATCGAGTGACCTGAAGAGTGCCATCATTGGCTTTGGATCCCTTGTTTTGAAGGTTCTAATGATCCAACCTCTCATTTTCTTTGTAGCTGTGATAATAACGTTGCTGTGCGCCTTGAACGTGAGATCTTTTGAAATTTTCACTTCCAGGTTTCTCATATTTAATTTACGTTCTCTTGAGTGGTTTGAATTTGTCTTGAACTCTGATCTTGTTTTTGTTTCCTCCATTCTTCCATGGCGTAATAAATGATGTTTGTCCTCAGTGAACATCATGTTATCGTCTGCGAAGGATGATACAGTGCTGTGATTGATGTCCCTGTCTGTCAGAAATGAGAATGAGGATGAGAAGTGGGATGAGTACTGTGCCTTGGGGAAAGAACTTTTAACTGAAGCAGCCCATGATTTCACTCTGTTTATAAATAACAAAAAAAAGGCACAATACCGTGACTGGAACGATACACAAATAACTTTGTGACTTTGTAAATGGTCCAAGTCGGACCGAAACGTCGTCGTAAGCTTCTCTCTTTTATGTGCGGGTTATTTGTGTTTCACTCTGTTTATTATTACTCTTTGGGGTCTATTTGTTAGGAACTTAAAAATCTATTTGTTCACCTTCCAAGTTATCCCTTTTTCACGTATTTTGTGTGCTGCCTTATTGTCGCTCTTGTTAAAGACTTATGCAAAGTCAGTGTATACTATATCTGCATTTTGTCTGTTTCAGAGCATCCAAGACCATTATGTAATGGTCCAGCAGCTGCGATAGGCAGGTGAGACCTGTACTGAACCTATGTTCACCTGGGTTGTGCGGCTGCTGAGACTTCATGTGATTGGTAATCTTGTTTCTTAAACAATAGGGCTACTGGTCTGTAGTTTCTTGCCATTGTTTTACTACCACGTTTGTGGAGTGGGACATCATCAGTTTTTTTTTTTACTGTGGAATAACTCCAGTGTCTAGGCTTCTTCTCCATAGAATAGTTAAAGCGCATACTTAGTTGATATAAAGTCTATTGTACAATGTAACGTTAATCTTAATTTTGGATCATCCGCAAATATTCAAATACTTATATGTTTATGCAGTTTTCAAATTATCTCATACGGAAGTCGATATTTTTTGTATTAAACTTTAGTAAATGCAATCTGTCTATCAGTTTTGTTCCTAAATAAAGACAGCAGCAGCAGCAGCAGCAGCAGCAGCAGCAGCAGCAGCAGCAGCAGCAGCAGCAGCAGCAGCAGCAGCAGCAGCAGCAGCAGCAGCAGCAGTAGCAGCAGCAGCAGCAGCAATAACAGCAACACCAATAATAATAAGAGAAATAACAGCAAGAGTAACAACTGCAGCGCCAAAAGGAGCAACAACAGTGGAAACAGCCTCAGCAGCAGCAGCAGCAACAACAGTCTGAGACAATCTCGTGCTGTGTCACTGCCTCTTTTGCCCCATAATCCACTTCTAATAACCAGGATTTAGCATCATAGCGGCCACAACAACGAACTCAGCCTCCATTAACCGGACACAGCCGATGAATATCCGGTTAAAATCCCTTTCCATTTCCTCAAGAGGGCGTGAACGAGGCAAAATAACAGAGAAGGGGGGAATGAAAATGTATGAGAGGACCCTTGGGTACTCCAGCTGTGGAAATCATTCTCGCTTCTTTAATATGTAAATTGGGGTCTCATAGTATAATGAGGGATTTATATTACCGAGGAGTGTCGAGGGTAATTGATTATGGTGGACGTGTCGAGTGGAAGGGAGGGGTAAGAATGGGCATGGAGGGGAGAGAATTAGAGGGGAAGGTAGGGAAGAGTGGAGGAAGAGAGGGAAGAGGCGTGAATGAGGGGAAGGTAAGGAATAGCTGGGATTGGAAAAGTAGACAACGGGAGGGGATAAAATGAAGGGAGAGGGAGGAAAGATAAGAGAGCAGTAAAGGCAGGAGACTGATTTTAAGAGAATAAGAGAGAGAGCATTGGGGAAAGGAAATAGTGTGGGAGAGTAAAATTAATGAAGATGGAAGCAAGGGAAAAAAGAACAAGAGAGAAAGGGCATTAAGGAGAGAGGAAGATGAAAAATAATTGTGAAACGTATTAAAATGGATGGAGGACTGAAGAGAGAGGGAGGGGGGGGGAGAGGAGGAAATGGAGGGGAGATGGGAGGGAAAGAGAAGAATGAACAAAGGAGAAGATGATGGAGGAAAGCGGAAAAGAATGCAACTGAAAGATTACCAGAGTAAAGTAATCTGAATCAATCACCCGCTTCCAGCGCTGAACAACTAAAAGATTACTGTGCAAGGGTGAGGCGAGGACAGTGCAACAGCTGGTGCAATGTGTCCCAGGTGAGGCGAGGGCAGTGCAACAGCTGGTGCAATGTGTCCCAGGTGAGGCGAGGGCAGTGCAACAGCTGGTGCAATGTGTCCCAGGTGAGGCGAGGGCAGTGCAACAGCTGGTGCAATGTGTCCCAGGTGGGGCGGGGGCAGTGCAACAGCTGGTGCAATGTGTCCCAGGCAGAGTAACCCAAGACCAGGGTATTGATATTTTAACACCAAACTGCACGGACACTTTTTTTTTTCCAACACTTCAATGCTTCCAGCAGGTATGGACTCTTAGGCATCAACTTTGTATATTTACCCTGGATGCCACCCACAACAGTCTGCTAACACAAGGGTGACGAACTAGAAAAAAAGAAAGTCGGGCGTACAGGTATTCGGGGTGTTGGAGGGTAAATGGTGGAGGTGTTGGAGGGTCCGTGGTGGGGGTGTTGGAGGATCCATGGTGGGGGTGTTGGACGGTCCGTGGTGGGGGTGTTGAAGGTCATCAGGTGGGAGGAGGGTACGAGAGAGAGAGAGAGAGAGAGAGAGAGAGAGAGAGAGAGAGAGAGAGAGAGAGAGAGAGAGAGAGAGAGAGGGGGGGGGAGAAGGGGAGTGGAGTGTATCAGAGAGATGGGGGCTCTGAAATTGTTAGGTTTATATAAAACAAAGACTGGGAGAGACAAACATTCACACCCGCCACATCCTTGTCGTTACTTCTCTCCCTAAACAAAACAGTTAACTATACAAATTCATAGGTAGGTTAAGAATACTCAGTAATAATTGTATCAGGTACAAACACATGAATGTATACATATAAATGTGTTTCTGAGAAACAGGAGACCTATACTTGGTTTAGGTTATCATTGAGTTTTATTTATTTTATTAAATGTGTATATAAACATAAGATCTCCCACAGCAGTGACTTAGTATTGCAGCATCAATATTAGTTCAGCTGTAAGCTTTTGAGTCCTCCAAGCTTGGCCGAGGTCTCACCAGGAAACTAATCTCTCACAGACTGGCGTTCTTCTTTATAGGTTCAGAATCAGAGCTTAATAAAGAGAATTTTACTCCTACTCATCTCCCATATTTCTCTCTATTTCCAAGTTGGCCTCTCTCTCTCTCTCTCTCTCTCTCTCTCTCTCTCTCTCTCTCTCTCTCTCTCTCTCTCTCTCTCTCTCTCTCTCTCTCTCTCTCTCTCTCTCTCTCTCTCTCTCTCTCTCTCTCTCTCTCTCTCTCTCTTTCCCTATTTCTTAACTTCCCTACAGCTTCTTATAGCTCTCGTCCTCCTGGTTCTCCGCCTATCTCACTCAGTCAGCATTCACTTTTCTCTTTTTTCTTCCTTTCCTTTATTTTCCCTAGTCCTTGGTCTTCTTTCAATCCTCACGTTATAAATTTTATTACTTGTCAATCTCCCGCTTTAGCCCAGATTTTACCACTCATTCATCCCCATGTTGCTCACCTCCCTTTCCTACCCATTTCCTCCTATTCCCCGGTCTTCCACAACATTTCACTCGTCTCTTCACCTTTTCACCGCCTTTGTCAACATATAATAAGTAAATAGCATAGCTGTTCGTGCGTCCGTGTGCACGTGCATGCTCGCGAGAGCTAGGGTTGAATCAAGTATTGTTGAAAATTAGACACATACAACATCTGGGTATCTTTACTGTAGACGTTTCGCCATCCAGTTCCTTTATTAATACAAATTCAAGGACATGACTGGAAGACAGAATAACTATAAACAAAAGATGAGATAATCACTTCCTCAGCCTTGGAGTTGGTGTGAAGAGCACCGTAGTGTACTGATAAATCCACTGGATGGCGAAGAGTCTACAATAAAGATTACCCAGATGTTGCATATGTATCTAATTTTCATCTTGTCGGTATTGTATACCATTCATGTACATCAAGTATTGTTCATGATAATGGGAATCAGGGTTCGAACCTTGGTTAAGCCGACGCAGGCCGGACCAACTGGAGCTCTGGAGATAATGGTTAAAGCGACAGCTGTTAACAGAGGCTGGAGGGAGGGATCGAAGTCGAGGAGCGTGTGTGACCAAGTGAGAGTACGGATATAATCTGGTCCTACAGTGTAAACAAGACATGTGTAACGTTTAAGCCAACCTTAATAAAGCCACAGTTATCTAAATCTCTATCTGTATTTAACTAGTAGTAAGGTCTGGGACCTGGATCAGGTGATTAAGATCTAAGGACAGAAACGTTCTCTAATATATGTCCTAATACACATATAACCCGCACATAGGAGACAAACTTATGACGGCGTTTCGGTCCAATTAGCACCTATGTGCGGGTTATATGTGTGTTGTTCCGGTCACTGTATTGTGTCTTTGTATTCTTTACATGACCCAGTGAGGCCTGGTCACAGACCGGGCCGCGGGGGCGTTGACCCCCAGAACTCTCTCCAGGTAAACACCAGTGTTTACACAGATGTCTTTTTTAAATCACCTTATTTAGCAATATATAATTTTCTATATATATATATTCAGATCTAACTTTTATTCATGTAGTTATCTTTAACAGTATTTGCATATATTTATCATTATTCATGTACCTAATTATCAATGTATCAATAGGTATTATTCTATCTTGTCTCTTATATCCTAAATATAGCGATGATTCTTTTTATATTTATGGGGTGGATAGATGCAAGGTATTGTGAAGCGCTAAACTCGTATAAATCATTCAGTGCAAGTACTAGTGAAGGCTCGCTCCTCCATTCGCTGAGACGGACTCGCTACCCAGTTGTGCGCACATAGCTGTTCTAAGGCGGAAAAGCTTCCATCACAATTTTCTACGATTCCTTGCGGTGGATGAGAGAAAGTTTACGTGGGGGAGACGGCAAGAAACCTGGATACTCGTACTTCTGAATACAGATATACTTGGGGTCGCGGACAGTTTCAATTATGCACGCGTTATCCGAAGACATAATCAAAATCATCTTATGAAATGGAGCTATGCTCAGATACTCATTGAGGGAAATGGTTCGCATGAAGGAAGGGGCCTGGAATCTGCAGTAATTATTACTTTTGATACAAGTGTACAAATCTCGTGTAATTTCAACTTCTCCAGACCAGTGGAAAGATTAATCTTGAGCCATCAAGACCCTGCCCTCAAGTGACATCAGCCTACGCCAGAATGCTGCCATCGTCAGCTACACCTGGCCCTGCACAACCATATGATTACTCCTTGTTCATGGTCTCTACTGGAGTGATGAAGCCGAGTGATGAGAGAGAACGTATTCCTTATTTAAGTTTCCTAAACGTTACACACTTTTCTTGTTTAAACAATCGTCGGCATAATATGCTTATTTTGATACCTGGTAGCATTATACTTGTAGATGAATGGTTCAGAGAACCGACATGTTGATAAATTAGACACATGTGCAACTCTTGGGTATCTTTACTGAGGAAACGTTTCGCCACACAGTGGCTTCATCAGTCCATACAAAGGAGAATCTTGAAGAACAGGAGGAGAATGAGGTAATCAGTCCCTCAACCTTGAGTCGATGTGGTCAGTCCATCAATCGCCACTGTGTGGCGAAACGTTTCCTCAATAAAGATACCCAAGAGTCGCACATGTGTCTAATTTATCAACATGTCGGTTCTCTGAACCATTCATCTACAATCCTGTCAGACACTGCAACTTCTTGGGATCTTAATACTTGGGAATTCTTCGCTTGCCTAACCCTTGGGCACGACCTACTTCCACACTGAACAAACGTGAAACCATCTACAACTGCTGCACCTCTCCTGCCTACGGTTCATAAGCTCCTTCTCCGCCCATATGCCGTATTCTATTCAAGATTGATGGACTGACCACATCGACTCAAGGTTGAGGGACTGATTACCTCATTCTCCTCCTGTTCTTCAAGATTCTCCTTTGTATGGACTGATGAAGCCACTGTGTGGCGAAACGTTTCCTCAATAAAGATACCCAAGAGTTGCACATGTGTCTAATTTATCAGCATTCTACTTGTCAAGATTTATGTGAAAGTTTCTAGCAACAGGAATCTAAGTCCTGTAATGACAATCTCAGTTGAGTGGTTGCTCATTTGACCGAGGTGGTCCGCTGGCTTACCAGTCAACGAGGTCTGAAAAAAAAAAAACTTAACCTGCTATCACAATATAGCACATGATGGCAAGTTTTCCCACCTCAGGACAATCGGGCGAATACAATTAGGAAGCGTGCCTCCTGCCTTGTTGACGGAGGATCGAGCTTCCGATTACTACTTGTGCTGAATGCCTAAACACAGGTTTACTGCTTCTCATTATAATCTATCTACCCCCTATAAAAAGCAAAGAACAAAGAATCCCGGCACAATAGCGCCCAAGGATTAGAATGGAATGCAAGATATTAGACAGAAGCCAGGCACATGTAGAATATATATATATATATATATATATATATATATATATATATATATATATATATATATATATATATATACAAGGAATTCGCAAGAGCAGGTGAAATATACACAAACACTGACCTCTGGCCGAAGGAGACTGGAACCTACGAACCTACGAACCTTAGAACAAGGTACGCAGTGCTATACCAATCTACCCACACTGGACCAATACCTTGGCGTCCAGCTTGCGCTAGATTTTGATCCAAGGCAGCCAGCTTTCAGGGAGAAGGCTTACAGCTTTTCATCTCATCATCATGGATCAAAGTCTAGCGCAAGCTGGACTCCAAGGTATTGGTCCAGTGTGGGTAGATTGGTAAAGCACTGCGTACCTTGTTCCAAGGTTCGTAGGTTTGAGTCTCCTTCAGCCAGAGATCAGTGTTTGTGTATATTTCGCCTGCTCTTGCGAATTCCTTGCATTGTTAATATCTCTAGTAAGGCTGATGCATGCAGGGGATGAGATGAAAAGCTGTAAGCCTTCTTCCTGAAAGCTGGCTGCCTTGGATCAAAGTCTAGCGCAAGCTGGACTCCAAGGTATTGGTCCAGTGTGGGTAGATTGGTAAAGCACTGCGTACCTTGTTCCAAGGTTCGTAGGTTCGAGTCTCCTTCAGCCAGAGATCAGTATTTATATATATATATATATATATATATATATATATATATATATATATATATATATATATATATATATATATATATATATATATATATATAAGTAGTACTGATTTCTACAGAGCGGTCTCTTCCGCTGAGCAGTCCATTTCCTGAGCGGTCTCTGCGGCTGAGCGGTCCCCCACGGTGCGGTCTCCTTTTCACACCCACGACCCCCACCCACGATCTCCACCCTCGACCACCTCACCCTCAACCCCCACCCACGCCTGCCCGACCGGCGCCCCGCCAGCGCGCCCGCCCTCGCGCCCGCCAGTGCCTTCTGCAGCGTCGTCCGGATCGCCCCCGCTCCCCGAATTTTTTTCCAATTTTTTCGATTTTTTTTTTCATTTCATTTTCATTTTCTTGTGCTCTCCATCTCCTCGGATCAAATTTTTGAGGTTCCCCCTCCCACTTTCACCCCCATCCCAATTTTTTTCGATTTTTTTTTGAATTTCATTTTCTTATGATCTTGGATCAAGGCTTTCTCGATAATACAAAGACTCCAATTCCTCGGATCAAGTTTTTGTTGATATCAAATAATATAAAGACTCCATCTCCTTGGATCAAATTTTTCTTGATATCAAAGACTCCACTTCCTCGAATCAAGTTTTTTGAATTCCCCCCTCTGGGGGTAAGCATTCAAATGAACTCCCACTTGCATCTCAAATTCCCTGCTCCAATTCCTCGGATCAAGTTTTTGGATTCCCCCTATGGGGTTTCGAAAATCTTATGATCTCCTTGGATCAAGTATTTCTCCTCCATCTCCTCAGATCAAGTTTTTAAGGTTCACCCTCCCACTTTCACCCCCATCCCAAAATTTCTGCTCCATCTCCTTGGATCAAGTTTTTTGGAATCCTCCTATGGGGTTTTGAATTTCTTGTGCTCTCCATCTCCTTGGAGCAAGTTTTTCAAGATACCATCTTTTTTGAGGGTCTCCTTCCCACTTTCACCCCCATTCTAAATTCTTTTCGAATTTTTTTTGAATTTCTTATGATCTCCATCTCCTCGGATCAAGGTTTTTTGGGTTCCCCCCCCTCTGTGGGTAAGCATTCAAAATGGACTCCCACTTTCACCCCAAATATTCCTCCTCCATCTCCTTGGATCAAGGTTCTCTCGATAATACAAAGACTCCATCTCCTTGGATCAAGTTTTTTTCGATAATACCAAGAGTCCATCCCCTTGGATCAAGTTTTTGGATTCTACCCTCTGGGGGTAAGCATTCAAATGAACTCCTCCTATGGGGCATGGTACTTTCTCTTACTACAGGTCTAAACAAGTGTGACGTCACCCCACCTGTGTTTACTCGGCGGTCAGTGACGTCACGTGATGACCTCACACATACAGGCTGAATCTTGTCGACTTCCCCCTATGTCAGTGACGTCACGTGATGACCCCACACACACAGGCTGAATCTTGTCGACTTTCCCCTACACATTTTTCACTCTTAACCCAGGATAACCCATATAATTTCACATTTTTTATCGTTAATACCCACAACAATCCACAATTTCTTTACAAAATACAACACAAGTCTAGACATTTTTCTCGTTTTAACTATGTCATCAGAAAAAGTCACAACAACAACCCACTTATAACATCTTTTTTGGTATCTCTAGTTCGACAACAATACCCACAACCCACAACACCCACAACCCACAACACCCACAACAACAACCCACTTATAACATCTTTTCGATATCTCTAGTTCGACAACAATACCCACAACCCACAACACCCACAATCCACAACACCCACAACAACAACCCACTTATAACATCTTTTCGATATCTCTAGTTCGACAACAATACCCACAACCCACAACACCCACAACAACAACCCACTTATAACATCTTTTTCGATATCTCTAGTTCGACAACAACACCCACATCCCACAACACCCACATCCCACAACACCCACAACCCACAACACCCACAACCCACAATTTTTCTCGTTTTAACTATTTCATCAGAAGAAGTCACCACAACAACCCACTTATAACCACTTTTTCGGTATCTCTAGTTCGACAACAACGCCCACAACCCACAACACCCACATCCCACAACATCCACAACCCACAATTTTTTCTCGTTTTAACTAATTTCATCAGAAAAAGTCACAACAACAACCCATTTATAACATCTTTTTCGGCAACACTAGTTCGACAATACCCACAACCCTCATCACTTACCAATTTATTCACAATTTTTCCTCTTTCGATACAAATTTTTCCCCTTCTTTTTATTGAATCTTAAAATGTAATACACATTCCTCCCTACATTACTAAAATTCTAATAAAATCCTCTCCATACCCATCTCCTTGTATCCACATAAATTAATATTATACTCACAAGAAGTAATCTCACTACCCAACTACTGCGACATGTTTCTACACACTCCAATCTTTTCCAGTGTATCATAACTTTTCACTTCTATAATTTCTTTTATAACATTCACACATTACCTTTATTTTCAGTAAAATCCCCTCATATTTCATTAAATTTTTAATACAACCCTCCCCATACCCCTCTCCATCTCACCCGCATTTTCTTCACATCCACTCACCCATCTCCCAACACACCTCTTCTGAACACACAAAAATCACATTTCACATCCACAAATGCATCTCATCACCCATCTCAAATCCACTAAAATCACTGTAACCAAGATATTCACAAAATTCTATGACCACCTAGCACACACACACACACACACATACACACACACATACACACACACACACACACACACACACACACACACACACACACACACACACACACACACACACACACACACACACACACACACACACACACACACGTTCAAGACACTGTACACCGTGTATGTCAGGCCCATACTGGAGTATGCAGCACCTGTTTGGAACCCATTCTTGATAAAGCACGTCAAGAAACTAGAGAAAGTACAAAGGTTTGCGACAAGGTTAGTCCCAGAGCTAAGGGGAATGCCCTATGAAGAAAGGTTAAGGGAAATCGGCCTTACGACACTGGAGGGCAGGAGGGTCAGGGGAGACATGATAACGACATATAAAATATTGCGCGGAATAGACAAGGTGGACAAGACAGGATGCTCCAGGGAGGGGACACAGAAACAAGAGGCCACAATTGGAAGTTGACACAAATGAGTCAGAGAGATAGTGGAATAGCCTAGAAAATGACGTAGTGGAGGCAGGAACCATACACAGTTTTAAGACAAGGTTTGATAAAGCTCATGGAGCAGGGAGAGAGAGGGCCCAGTAGCAACCGGTGAAGAGGCGGGGCCAGGAGCTACGGCTCGACCCCTGCAACTACAAATAGGTGAGTACATGCACACACATGCACGCACACACACACACACACTCATACACAAACTCAAACACACACACACACACACACACACACACACACACACACACACACACACAGGTATGATAAAGCTCACGGCTCAGGGAGAGTGACCTAGTAGCGATCAGTGAAGAGGCGGGGCCAGGAGCTCGGACTCGATCCCCGCAACCTCAACTAGGTGAGTAACTAGGTGAGTACACACACACACACACACACACACACACACACACACACACACACACACACACACACACACACACCCACTACCACACCCACTACCACACCCACTACCACACCCACTACCACACCCACTACCACAGACACACTACCACAGACACACTACCACAGACACACTACCACAGACACACTACCACAGACACACTACCAAAGACACACACACACACACACACACACACACACACACACACACACACACGTACTCATATACAACAGGCCTAGTGTCTAATCGACATGTGCCTAGGACAAAATGGTAACTAACACACACACACACACACACACACACACGAACACACACACACACACACACACACACACACACACACACACACACACACACACACACACACACACACACACACACACACAGGTATGTCAGGAGCTCAACACAAGATTTAAAGAGGTATTTACAGTGGAAACCAGTAGGACTCCAAGAAATCAGAACAGGGGGGCACACCAGCAAGTGCTGGATGAGGTACATATAACCAAGGAGGAGGTGAAGAAGCTGCTATGCGAACTTGACACCTCAAAGGCGGTGGGACCAGACAACATCTCTCCATGGGTCCTTAAAGAGGGAGCAGAGATATTGTGTGAGCCATTAACAAAGATCTTCAACACATCATTTGAAACTGGGCAACTCCCTGAGGTATGGAAAATGGCAAATGTAGTCCCAATTTTTAAAAAGGGAGACAGACATGAGGCACTAAACTACAGACCTGTATCACTAACGTGTATAGTATGCAAGGTCATGGAGAAGATCATCAGGAGGAGAGTGGTGGGGCACCTGGAAAGAAACAAGTGCATAATTGACAACCAGCACGGTTTCAGGGAAGGAAAATCCTGTGTCACAAACCTACTAGAGTTTTATGACAAGGTGACAGAAGTAAGACAAGAGAGAGAGGGGTGGATCGACTGCGTATTTTTGGACTGCAAGAAGGCTTTCGACACAGTTCCTCACAAGAGGTTACTGCAAAAGCTAGAGGACCAGGCACACATAACAGGAAAGGCACTGCAATGGATCAGAGAATATCTGACAGGGAGGCAACAACGAGTCATGGTACGCGACGAGGTGTCAGAGTGGGCGCCTGTGACAAGCGGGGTTCCACAGGGGTCAGTCCTAGGACCTGTGCTGTTCTTGGTATACGTGAACGACATAACGGAAGGGATAGACTCAGAAGTGTCCTTGTTTGCAGACGATGTGAAGTTAATGAGAAGAATCGAATCGGACGAGGATCAGGCAGGACTACAAAGAGATCTGGACAGGCTACAAGCCTGGTCCAGCAACTGGCTCCTTGAATTTAACCCTGCCAAATGCAAAGTCATGAAGACTGGGGAAGGGCAAAGAAGACCGCAGACACAATATAGTTTAGAAGGCCAAAGACTGCAAACCTCACTCAAGGAAAAAGATCTGGGGGTGAGTATAACACCGAGCATATCTCCTGAGGCGCACATCAATCAGATAACTGCTGCAGCATACGGGCGCCTGGCAAACCTACGGATAGCGTTCCGATACCTCAGTAAGGATTCGTTTAAGACTCTGTACACCATCTACGTCAGGCCCATACTGGAGTATGCAGCACCAGTTTGGAATCCACACCTAGTCAAGCACGTCAAGAAATTAGAGAAAGTGCAAAGGTTTGCAACAAGACTAGTCCCAGAGCTACGGGGATTGTCCTATGAAGAAAGGTTGAGGGAAATCGGCCTGACGACACTGGAGGCCAGGAGGGTCAGGGGAGACATGATAACGACATATAAAATACTGCGCGGAATAGACGAGGTGGACAAAGACGGGATGTTCCAGAGATGGGACACAGACACAAGATGTCACAATTGGAAGTTGAAGACTCAGATGAATCAAAGGGATGTTAGGAAGTATTTCTTCAGTCATAGAGTAGTCAGGCCATGGAATAGCCTAGAAAGTGATGTGGTGGAGGCAGGAACCATACATAGTTTTAAGGCGAGGTATGATAGAGCTCATGGGGCAGGGAGAGAGAGGACCTAGTAGCAATCAGCGAAGAGGCGGGGCCAGGAGCTGTGAATCGACCCCTGCAACCACAAATAGGTGAGTACAAATAGGTGAGTACACACACACACACACACACACACACACACACACACACACACACACACACACACACACACACACACACACACACACACACACACTTTTCTCAATATCTCTTAAGAAATATTCTCTCATCCACAACCTTTATCATCTCACTACAGAACAACCCCAAGATTACTTCGAACACTCTCATAAATCATTTGAATACTCACATAAACACCTTTGAACATTTCCAAACAACACTAAAACATTTCCAAGACAACATTTTGAATACTCCCAAATAAGATTTATCATCTCTAATTTATCTACACTTACATATTTCATTAAATTACAACTCATCCCCCAAAACTCCTCCCTCATTCTCCAGATTTTTACAGTATCACAAAAACTAACTCAGACACTTTACTTTGAACAACACCAAAAATACCATCATTTACCTTTGAATAGTCCAAAAACATCATTCGAACACCCCCAAATCACCACTGAATACTCCCAAAACACCTTCATAAATACTCTTGCACATCATTTGAACACGTTCAAAAACAACTTTGAATAGTCTCAAACACCATTTGAGTACTCCCAAATACACCACTGAATACTACTAAAACACCACTGAATACAGTCAAAACACCACCAAAATCACCATAAACTAAAATCAACATCACAGACTAACACCCATTTTCACACAAATCCTCTCAAATCACTATAACCAAGACGATCCCACTCACCTCCAACTAAGATATAACATGAGTGCAAAAAAAAAAAAAAAACATGAACACAATCCTAACTCACGAACACTTACAACAGAATCACCTCTTTTTCGGTATCTCTAGTTCGACAACAACGCCCACAACCCACAACACCCACATCCCACAACACCCACAACCCACATCACCCACAACCCACAATTTTTTCTCGTTTAAAATAATTTCATCAGAAAAAGTCACAACAACAACCCACAACTTATAACCACTTTTTCGGCATCACTAGTTCGACAACAACACCCACAGCCCACAACACCCACAACCCACAACACCCATAACCCACAATTTTTTCTCGTTTCAACTAATTTCATGAGAAAAAGTCACAACAACAATCCACTTGTAACATCTTTTTTGGTGTCTCTAGTTCGACAACAATACCCACAGCCCTCATCACTTACCAATTTATTCCCCAATTTTTCCTCTTTCGATACAAATTTTTCCCATTCTTTTTACTGAATCTTAAATGTAATACACATTCCTCCCTACATTACTAAAATTCTAATAAAATCCTCTCCATACCCATCTCCTTGTATCCACATAAATTGATATTATACTCACAACAACTAATCTCACTACCCAACTACTGCGACATGTTTCAACACCCTCCATTCTTTTCCAATATATCATAACTTTTCACTTCTATAATTTCTTTTAAAATATTCACACATTACCTTTATTTTCAGTAAAATCCCCCCCCCCATATTTCATTAAATTTCTAATACAACCCTCCCCATACCCCTCTCCATCTCACCCACATTTCTTCACATCCACTCCCCCATCCCAACACACCTATTCTGAACACACACAGAAATCACATTTCACATCCACAAATGCATCTCATCACCCATCTCAAATCCACTAAAATCACTGTAATAAAGAAATTCACAAAACTCTATGACCACCTAACACACACACACACACACACACACACACACACACACACACACACACACACACACACACACACACACACACACACACACACACACATCACTTTACTGTGAACACCTTCAAAACACTCTCATACATCATCATTTGAGACCACCTTTTCTCAATATCTCTTAAGAAATATTTTCTCATCCACAACCTTTATCATCTCACTACAGAACAACCCCAAGATTACTTCGAACACTCTCATAAATAATTTGAATATTCACATAAACACCTTTGATGAACATTTCCAAACAACACTGAAACACTTCCAAAATATCATTTTGAATACTCCCAAATAAGATTTGTCATCTCTAATTTATCTACACTTACATATTTCATCAAATTACAACTCATCCACCATACTACTCCCTCAGTCTCCAGACTTTACATCATTATCACAAAAACTAACTTATGACATGAGACATTTTACCAAAACTAACACAAACACACCTACACACAGACAACTCACTTTACTTTGAACACCACCAAAAACACCAACAATTACCATTGAATACTCCCAAAACACTACTGATTACTACCAAATCACCACTGAATACTACCAAAACACCGTCAAAATCACCAGAAACTAAGTTTAGCATCACCAGCTAACACCCATATTATAGAAATTCCCTCAAATCACTATAACCAAGAACTCCCTCCCCATGGGCGCATAAAAAAAAGAAAAACTTGAACTTGAACCTAATACACAAACACTTAGTACATGATCACCATCAACTGAAAACATGTCTTGTACACACATAAATCTAAGACAACCACCAACAACAAATCACCCATGTTCACTTACCTAAAAAACCACTAATATCACAGAAAACACTCATTTTTTATAAACATTCACACAAAAAATCATATTTGACTATATCTAAGCGCACTCACCTCACTACCACCAACACACGATGTCACACCCCACAGGACCGGCGAGGTCACCTCCAGTGACGTCATACTCTCATCTGTGTTTACTTGGTGGTCAGTAACATCACACCCAACTCACCTTGTTTCATCATGTTGTACCCACATTACCTAAGAACACTATAACCAAGACGATTACCAGATTTTATGACCCCACCACCAAGATCACAGAAAACACTCATTTTTATAAACATTCACAAAAATATCACGATCAGCAATTCCATATCATGTTTACCATCATCTATCAACACTCATCACCTAGATCACCAAAAATCTTAGATCATGCATCTCAAAACTACAAGAAAGAATATAAAATGAAAAATAAAAATTTATAATTTCATTTGAAAAAAAATTTTAAAACAATTTTTTTAATTTAAAAAGGGTAATGTATTTAATTTTTGTTGTTAAAAAAATGACAAAAAAATGTTATTATGGGGGGTTTGACAATTCTTAATTTTCATGTTTAAAAACCCTTATTCTTATATTTTTGTCAATAAAAATATTTTGGGGTGTATGTCGAATTATGATGTTTTTAGAGGGAGGTAAATGTTTTAGGGTTATGAAGGTTTTTCCCGGGGATCAACGCCCCGGCGGTCCTGCCAGGCCCCCCCGATGGATCGGGCCTGATAAACTAGGCTGTTACGCTGGCCGCACGCAGTCAACGTACGGCCACACCCCCCTGATCCGGCACTGACTTTAGGTATCTGTCAGCTTTTTTGAAGGCAGCCAGGGTTTTTTGGAATTCCCCTAATGCCTGACGGGGGGTTTTAAAATTTTTGGGGCCCCGGCCCCTTGGTGTTTTCCCTTAGTGTACCAATGGCGTTCTTTTTAGGGGGGGGCATTTTGCATCCCTGCCCAGTCTTTTACTTTCTTAGGGGTTTTCTGTGAGATTTGGGATCATTCCCAAGTTTTTCCCGGGTAGATTATGATATATCTCTCCTCCTGCGCCCCCAAAAAGAAAGTAAATGTTTCCCAAGGGTTTCCCCATATTTAAAAGGTTGACAGAATTTTCGTCAGTAAAGGATCTCGTACACTCTCTAGATCTGCATTTCACCTGCATTCTCGTGTCTTAAATTTGTATGAAAATGTATGTTGGGTGTCTGTGTAATTTTTTTTTTTTTTTGGTGAAGGTGAATTTATGTGCTCATGTTATGTTAAAATGTTGGGGGAATGTCTTTTTTTTGTGTATGCTTTTTTTTGTGCGTGTTTAAAAAAAGGTTTTCATGATCATGTTTTTTGAATCATATCTTAGTTTTTTGGGATCGGGTGATGATGTTGATAGATGAGGGAAAAACATGTTTGGAAGGATCGTATTTTTTGAATTTTTAAAAAATGGTGTTTTCGGATTTGGTTGGGGTCTAAATCTGGAAATTTGTTTTGGGTTATATGTTTTGGGTAATTGGACACGGGATGAAAAAGGGGGGGTGTGATGTTTGCCACCAAAAAACACAGATGAGTGTATCACTGGAGGTTGCCCTCCCCCTGGGGGGACATCTGTTTTTTGGGGGAGTGGGGTGAATCCTTAGATATTGTCAAAATGTTTTTTGTGTGAATGTTTAAAAAAAATAAAATTTTTCTGGTATTAGGGGTTTTTTAGGAAGTGAATATGGAGTTTTGGTGGTTTCAAAAAAAATTTTTTTTTTTTTTTTTTGGGGTACTTAATCAATATGTAAAAAGTCAAGCAGAAAAACGATAATCTGCAGTGACTACACAAATCCCAAAGCACTTATATAATGACATCAGAATTGGCTGCTGCCTATAAACACTACTTTTATGACTGTCTTCACATAAAAGATGGTCTTATAAAAAAAAAAAAAAAGATAGTCCTACCTAGTAATGCTTACCCCCCCCTTGAAAAACTACCACTTTCTCCTTAGTATACTTTTTACATCTTTTATCATTTAAAAGGTTTTAAAGGAATCATTGACAACATGTATAAAAACAATCGGCCATCAAAAAGGCTGACTATAATTCAAGGAATATCTGAACTGTGGCAAAATCCACTAATAAACCAACCCACCCCCCAAACCCTCAAAACCTCCTGATAACAATCAATATCCACGGTGGGGGTTTTTAAACACTCCCCTAAATTTTAAACCCCCCCCTTTGCCTAGTAACTATTCCCCGTCACCACTCAAAACCCACCTTCAGTTTTAAATTTTAAAAAATACATTAGTAAAAAAAAAGGGAATAAAAGAATTATCGACTCCTCCACAGAAAATAAAAATTTTCATTTTCTAAATACATACTGTGATTCATCTTTGTCTTACAAAATCCCCCCCACCCCCTATCTTTTTATCTCTTGAGCCCAAAAGCTAATACCTTATTATACATTTATCAATCAAAATTATATTACAATAAGCATAATAATATCAAGACTTATCATCCGACTAAAAAATTTCATTATTATCACCTGTTTTCCCCAAAATTTACAAAGAATTAATACGTATATTGACAATCCTCACAATCCCCTGCCTTCAAATCAGTTACATATTTAAATGACCTTTCGTTATGACCCAATCTATTTACATTACACTTCCCTTTTCCCCAGTCAGATAAAATCCACTTGCACTGACGTCCAACACAATTTTTTCGTATAAAAATAGAACTAACATAAAACTTATAACAATATATAAAAATTAATTATTTGAAAAGAAAGAATACCAATAATATGGTAACAGTACACTAGAAATGTAACTCACACACTAATACATACCCATTTTTTATTTTTATTTCAACAAGATATATATTTTATTAACAATGTTCCAACAATATCAGATTACTCTGTCCCCCTAATTACACAATATAACTTATGGCTCCTAATAAAACATGTCCCGGTCAGTACTACCTCAATTAACAACACCAACCTGGAAAAAGACATTTTAAAAGCCCCCCTGCCATCCCCGACCCCATGCAATCTGTATTAAAAAAAAAACTCACTTTTCCCTTCCATGCCGGTTCGTACCTGACGTCGAAGTCATAAACCCTGTCTTTTAACCAAATGTCCCCAGTTCACCCCTACCCCCCCTCTTTCCCTAACGACAACCCCATAGCTCCATCCACTCCACCCCTTTTATTCCCCTTCCATCCTCCACTAATCTAAAAAAGAAAAAAAATGCCAGTTTGGGGAAAAAACAGCCCAACCAGCTCAAAACCACCCAACCCCAACTTCACCTCCGTCGATTAGATCCCCAAGGGAAAACTTTTACCAAACCCCCCATATAGTACCCTATTTCTGCATACTGTACGATACACACTCCCCAAAACGCCCCACCCCATTCACCCCCCCCCTCCCCATGCCCCAAGACATAAAAAAATCTGCCCATATATACATCACTGCCCTCCAAATGTCCTTGAAACCCCCCACATCAAAAAAAACCCCCAAAGTCAAATTTTCCCCCCCCCGCCACTATACCCAAAATCTCGCTAACCATGTCTTCAAAACCCAAGTTCTCCAAAAAATAGAAATGAAAAGCCGTCTCCCCTTCCCCCCAATGCAAAAAAGTGCCAGCACCAAATAACCCATTCTATATAGCGCTGACCTTTGGCTAAAAATTCCATAAAAAATCTATAAAACCCCTTCACAACCCTTGGTTTAATCTGATCTTCCAAAGTCTTCCCAAAAACCCTTCCAATCTACATCGGGGATGTGGGGTACTCCCGTATCCTGTACCCTGCCAACCTGTCCTCCCCAGCCACACCCTCCTTTTTGCTTCCCTTCTGCCAAAAATTTCACCATCTTCACCTCCAGTATGCCTTCCCCCTTCCCCCTTTTTGCACATCCTCCATGACCTCCCCCCTTCTACCCCCCCCCTCCCACATTGTCTTAGATTTATTTTGTACAAAAATTTTCAGTTGATGGTGATATGTACTAAGTGTTTTGTATTAGGTTTGTGTTCAAGTTTTTTTTTTTGGCCCCTGGGGGGGGGTTCTTTGGGTTTTAGTGATTTGGGGGAAATTTTTATAAAAAGGGGGTTAGCTGGTGATGCTAAACTTAGTTTCTGGTGATTTTTACGGGGTTTTGGAGTATTCAGTGGTGAGGGAGTAATCAGTAGTGTTTTGGGGACAATGGTAATTTTGGTGTTTTTTTGGTGTTCAAAAAAAGTGAGTTGTCTGTGTGTAGGTGTGTTTGTGTTAGTTTTTATAAAAAGTCTCATGTCATAAGTGTATGAGTTAGTTTTGTGATAATGATGTAAAGTCTGGGGACTGAGGGGGAGTATGGTGGATGAGTTGTAATTTGATAAAAAATGTAAGTGTAGATAAATTAAAATGACAAATCTTATTTGGGAGTATTCAAAATGATATTTTGGGAAAGGGTTCAGTTTGTTTGGGAAAAGTTCAAAATGTTTATGAGTATTCAAATTATTTTGAGAGTGTTGAAGTAATCTTGGGGTTGTTCTGTAGTGAGATGATAAAAGGTTGT
The DNA here is from genome assembly GCF_038502225.1 of Cherax quadricarinatus. Lineage (NCBI taxonomy): Eukaryota > Metazoa > Arthropoda > Malacostraca > Decapoda > Parastacidae > Cherax > Cherax quadricarinatus. The sequence goes on along the minus strand of NC_091300.1, from coordinate 29,098,680 downwards.
GGATGAAGAAAATTTCTTGAGATATTGAGAAAGGTGGTCTCAAATGATGAGGGAAAGTGTTTTGAAGGTGTTCCCGTAAAGTGAGGGGGGTGTGTGTGTGTGTGTGTGTTAGGTGGTCATAGAGTTTGTGAATATCTTGGTTACAGTGATTTTAGTGGATTTGGATGGGTGATGAGATGATTTGTGGATGTGAAATGTGATTTTTTGTGTGTTCAGAATAGGTGTGTTGGGGGAAAAGGATGTGAAGGGAAAAGGGGTGAGTGGAGAGGGGGGATGGGGGGGGTTTTTTAGAAATTTAATGAAATTGGGGGGGTTTTTCTGAAAATAAAAGGGAATGTGAATATTTTAAAAGAAATTATAGAAGTGAAAATTTATGATATATTGGAAAAGAATGGAGGGGGTTGAAAATGTCGCAGTAGTTGGGTAGGAATTACTTGTTGTGAAAATAATATTAATTTATGGAACAAGGAGATGGGGGATGGGAAAGGGTTTTTTTAGTTTTAGTAATGTAAAGGGGGGAATTTTATTACATTTTAAGATTCAATAAAAGAAGGGGAAAAATTTTTATCGAAAAAGGAAAAATTTGAATAAATTGGGAAGGATGAGGGGTTTTGGGGATTGTTGTCGAACTAGTGTTTCGAAAAAAATGTTATAATGGGTTGTTTTTGACTTTTTTTGATGAAACTAGTTAAAACGAGAAAAAATTGTGGGTTTGGGTGTTGTGGGATTTGGGGGTTGTGGGGTTTTGGCGTTGTTGTCGAACTAGAATCGGAAAAGTGGTTATAAGTGGGTTGTTGTGGTGACTTTTTTTGATGAAATAGTTAAAACGAGAAAAATTGTGGGGGTTTTGGGTGTTGTGGGTTGTGGGTGTTTGGGGGAGTGGGTGTTGGGGATGTGGGGGGTTTTTTCCAACTGAGATATCGAAAAGATGTTATAAATGGGTTGTTGTGGGTGTTGTGGGTGTTGTGGGGTTTTGGGTATTTTTTGAACTAGAGATACCAAAAAAAATGTTATAAATGGGTTTTGTTGTGACTTTTCTATACAAATTAAAAGGAAAAATGTCTAGACTTGTTTGTATTTTGTAAAAAAATTGTGGATTTTGGGTATTAACGAAAAAAAAAGTGAAATTATTCTTTTCCTGGGTTAAAGGAAAAATTTTAGGGGGAAATCGACAAAATTCAGCCTGTTTTGGAGACCGTGACGTCACTGACCGCCAGTAAACACAGGTGGGGTGACGTCACCTTGTTTAGACCTGTAGTAAGAAAAGTACCATGCCCCATAGGAGGTTCATTTGAAACTTACCCCCGAGAGAATCCAAAACTTGATCCCAAAGGGGATGGAGTCTTGGGATTTTCAGAAAAATTTATCCGGGGTGGGGGTCTTTTATTATCAGAAAACCTTGATCCCAAAGGGGATGGAGGAGGGGAAAATTTGGGGTGAAAGTGGGGTGCATTTTTAATGCAACCCGAGGGGGGAATCAAAAATTGATCCCAAAGGGGATGGGGTCTTTTTTTATGGGAAAAACTTGATCAAAGGGAGTGGAGGAGGAATTTTTGGGGGGGAAAAGTGGGAGTCCCTTTTTAATCTTACCCACAGGGGGAAACCAAAAAACCCTTTATCGGGGGATGGAATCATAAGAAAATTAAAAAAAAAATTGAAAAAAATTTTAAAGGGGTGAAAGTGGGGAAAGGGGACCCCCAAAAAGTTTTATCGAGAAAAAAATTGCTCCAAAGGGGGAAAGGAGACTTGGTATTATTGTTTTTTAGAAAAATTTTATCCCAAAGGGGATGGAACTTGGATTATTTTTTCGGAAAAATTTGATCAAGGAGATGGGCTTGGGATTTTGTTTTCGAGAAAAATTGATCCAAGGAGATGGAGAGCACAAAAAATTCAAAAACCCCCTGGAGGAATCCAAAATTTTAAGGAGATGGAGCAGAAATTTTGGGATGGGGGGAAAAGGGGGGGGGGAACCTTAAAACTTGATCTGAGGGGATGGGGGAAATATTGATCCCAAAGGGGATCATAAGATTTTCAAACCCCCTAGGGGGAAACAAAAAAAGACCCGAGGTTTGGGGCAGGAATTTGAGATGCAAGTGGGAGTTATTTGAATGCTTACCCCAGATGGAATCCAAAAAAATTTATTGAGGAAGTGGAGTCTTTTATATCGAAAAAATTTTATCCCAAAGGGGATGGAGTCTTTGTATTATTTGATATCAAGAAAAAATTTATCCCAGGGAAATTAGTCTTTTTATTATCGAAAATTGATCCAAGGAGATCATGAAAAAGAAATTAAAAAAATCGAAAAAATTGGGGTGGGGGGAAAAGTGGGGAGGAACCCCAAAAAATTTTATCCCAGGAGATGGAAGACAAGAAAATGAAAATGAAATTCAAAAAATTTCGAAAAAATCGGAAAAAATCGGGAGCGGGGCGATCTGGACGACGCTGCAAAAGGCGCTGGTGGGCGCGAGGGCGGGCGCGCAGGCGGGGCGCCGGTCGGGCAGGCGTGGTAGGGGTTGAGGGTGAGGTGGTCGAGGTGGGGATCGTGGGTGGGGTCGTTGGTGGGGGTCGGGTGGGGGTCGGGTGGGGTCAGGGTGGGGTCAGGGTGGGGTCGTGGGTGGGGTCATGGGTGGGGTCGTGGTGGGGTCAAGGTCATTAGCATAAAGGTGTGAAAAGGAGACCGCTCAGAGGAGACCGTACCATGGAGACCGTACCGTGGGGACCGCTCAGCCGCAGAGACCGCTCAGGAAATGGACGCTCAGCGGAAGAGACCGCTCTGTAGAAATCAGTACCTACTTTATTTATATATATATATATATATATATATATATATATATATATATATATATATATATATATATATATATATATATATATATATATATATATATATATATATATATATATATATAAGATCACAGTACACAGGTGATTTCAGAATATGCAAAACAACCACTCTGAAAGAATAGAGAAATTCCAAGCGCTTTCGTGACTTCTCACATTATCAAGGAACTATGAAAGTAAAGTATGTATGTATGTATAATGTTCGCCAAGACCATAGTCCTGGCACGGGTCTCAATCTTGCGATGACCCGTCTAGACATAGGACATAGGAACAGTTATTTGTAGGTTTTCTGTAACTTTTAAATTTGAATTTTAGATGTTTTAATTAATAAGGGTAATAATGAATTCAAATTTAAAATTTACAGAAAACCTACAAATAACTGTTCCTATGTCCACTGTTATTCCTCGCATCAAGATAGTCAAACTGTCTGTTTTCTCATCAATGTTTTTGAGAGCTTTACGAATTTGTAGTCCTGAGTTCATAGATGAGGAAATATCCAAAATTTATGAAATAGGTAATGATTTAAAATACCCAAGAAATGTAATTGATAAATCTTTAAAGTTGCTAGAAATACTTTTACAATCCAAAAGGACAACCAGCCTTATTCAACTAAAAATATGTTGGTTCTCCCTTACCATGAAAACTTGGTTGATATGCCTTCTCTCTTAAGACTTTTAATATTAAAGTTGTATTCAAAAATCTTGATACAGTAAAAAAACTTTTGATAAAGAATTCCCAAAATGCTGATGGATGTGTCTATAAGATTCCTTGTAAAATTTGCAATAAAATTTATTACGGTCAAACTGGTAAACATCTCGAACTAAGATTAAAACAACATAAATATAGCATTAGAACTGGACAAGATTCCAATGCTCTATTTATTCATGTAAGAGATTTTAACCATCCATTTGATTTTCAAAAGTTGAGAAAGTAGTATCAAGCAAGTCCATGGTCAACAGGAATATAATTGAATCTTGTTTCATAAAAGCAGTTTTGACAATATATGAATATTTCTTCGGTTTATATAAATTAGATCCATTTATAATTAATAGAATTTGGGAAGAATTTAATAATGCACTGGACAAATAATAATTTTTAAATTTTCTTGGGTAGAATAGTTTGTGGGTGAGTTGTGCAAAGGACCTATCCAAGTTGGGTCGCGCGCGTCAGGTGTTTAACCGTTGTGGGATCTGATAGTGAGGTGCTGGCCAGACCCTTATATAGCTTCCTTGGATGCTTTACTTTCATAGTTCCTTGATAATGTGAGTAGTCACGAAAGCGCTTGGAATTTCTCTATTCTTTCAGAGTGGTTGTTTTGCATATATATATATATATATATATATATATATATATATATATATATATATATATATATATATATATATATATATATATATATATATATATATATATATATATATATATATATATATATATATATGTCATGAATAGGCAGAACTTATGATCTTGGCTTAAATAGCAACGCTCATCTTGCCATGTAAGACAAGTGAAAATTTGTGTATGCAATAATTTCTCCAAAATCATTCTGAACCTAACGACAAAAATGTATTTCACTGTGTTTGTTTAGCATTAAATTACTGTAAACAAATCTAAAATATATTTAGTTGGGTTAGGCTAAAATAAATTGTTCTTGTTATAATAAAGTTAGGTAAGTTTTCTAAGGTTCATTTGGAGCAAAATTAAAAATTTTTGCATTAACATTAATGAATAAAATATATCTTCAAACGTATAAGAGAAAATTTTAGAAAGGACTTAATTTTAAAAGAGTTCATGCTAATTGTCCAGTTTTACATATTCAGCGACATATATATATATATATATATATATATATATATATATATATATATATATATATATATATATATATATATATATATATATATATATATATATATATATATGTATATATATATATATATGCTATGAATAGGCAGAACTTATGATCTTGGCTTAAATAACAACTCTCATCTTGCCATATAGGACAAGTGAAAATTTGTGTATGCAATAATTTCGCCAAAATCATTCTGAACCTAACGAAAAAATATATTTCACTGTGTTTGTTTAGTATTAAATTATTGTAAACAAATCTAAAATATATTTAGTTGGTTAGCTAAAATAAATTGTTCTTGTTATAATAAGGTTAGGTAAGTTTTCAAGTTCCTTTTGGTGCAAAATTATAAATTTTTACATCAACATTAATGAAAAAATATATCTTTAAACGTATAAGAGAAAATTTTAGAAAGGACTTAATTTTAAATGAGTTCTTGCTAATTGACCAGTTTTACATATTCGATGACATATATATATATACATATATATATATATGTATATATATATATATATATATATATATATATATATATATATATATATATATATATATATATATATATATATATATATATATATATATATATGCAATAATAATAGAATGAGATATAGATAGATAAAGATACTGATAAACAGAGTGAATAGGTTTACTTTGACTGGTACAGATGAAACAACGATAAACAGTGTAATGGTTGTTGGAGCTGGAGGGATTACAGTGATTAAACCAGTAATCCTGATGAAGTGCTTCCAGACAGGGGCCCCACACACACACACACACACACCCACACACACACACACACACACACACACACACACACACACACACACACACACCAACACACACACACACATTCACACACAGACACACATACACACACATACACACACACATACACACACACACACTCACACACATACATACACACACACACACACACACACACACACACACACACACACACACACAGATGATGGATGTGGTACTTGAAAAACCTCATGCATCAACATGTCAGGGGACACAACCAGAGAGAGAGGGGAGGATGAGCCAGCAAGGACTGGATCTTGTGTTCACCCTGAGCAGTTCAGACATTGAGGACATCACTTACGAGAGGCCCCTTGGAGCTAGCGATCATGTGGTTCTGAGTTTTGACTATATAGTAGAGTTACAAGTGGAGAAGGTAACAGGAACTGAAGGGGACAGGCCAAACTATAAAAGGGGGGACTACACAGGTATGAGAAACTTCCTGCAGGAGGTTCAGTGGGACAGAGAAATGGTAGGAAAATCAGTAAACGAGATGATGGAATATGTGGCAACAAAGTGCAAGGAGGCAGAGGAAAGTTTTGTTCCCAAGGGAAACAGAAATAATAGGAAGACCAAAACGAGTCCTTGGTTTACCCGAAGGTGTAGGGAGGCAAAAAACTAAGTGCAACAGAGAATGGAAAAGGTACAGGAGGCATAGGACCCAGGAAAACAAGGAGATTAGTAGAAGAGCCAGAAACGAGTATGCACAGATAAGGAGGGAGGCCCAGCGACAGTATGAAAAACGACATAGCATCGAAAGTCAAATCTGACCCGAAACTGCTGTATAGCCACATTAGGAGGAAGACAACAGTCAAGGACCAGGTGATAAGGCTGAGGAAAGAAGGTGGAGAACTCACAAGAAACGATCAAGAGGTATGTGAGGAGCTCAACACGAGATTTAAGGAAGTATTTACAGTAGAGACAGGAAGGACTCTGGGGGGGACAGACCAGATGGGGACACCAGCAAGGAATACACCAACAAGTGTTGGACGACATACATACAGATGAGGAGGAGGTGAAGAAACTGCTAAGGGACATCGATACCTCAAAGGCAATGGGACCGGACAACATCTCCCCGTGGGTCCTTAGAGAGGGAGCAGATATGTTGTGCGTGCCACTTACCACAATCTTCAACACATCCCTGGAAACTGGGCAACTACCTGAGGTATGGAAGACGGCAAATGTAGTTCCCATTTTTAAAAAAGGAGACAGAAAAGAGGCACTAAACTATAGACCTGTGTCATTGACGTGTATAGTATGCAAAATTATGGAGAAGATTATCAGGAGGAGAGTGGTGGAGCACCTGGAACGGAACAGGAGTATAAATGCCAACCAGCACGGATTCACGGAAGGCAAATCCTGTGTCACAAACCTTCTGGAGTTTTATGATAAAATAACAGAAGTAAGACAAGAGAGAGAGGGGTGGGTTGATTGCATCTTCTTGGACTGCAAGAAGGCCTTTGACACAGTTCCTCACAAGAGATTAGTGCAGAAGCTAGAGCATCAGGCGCATATAACAGGAAGGGCACTGCAATGGATCAGAGAATACCTGACAGGGAGGCAACAACGAGTCATGGTACGTAATGATGTATCACAGTGGGCACCTGTGACGAGCGGGGTCCCACAGGGGTCGGTCCTAGGACCAGTGCTATTTTTGGTATATGTGAACGACATGATGGAAGGGTTAGACTCAGAAGTGTCCCTGTTTGCAGATGATGTGAAGTTAATGAGGAGAATTAAATCTGATGAGGACCAGGCAGGACTTCAAAGAGACCTGGACAGACTGGACACCTGGTCCAGCAAATGGCTTCTCGAATTTAATCCTGCCAAATGCAAAGTCATGAAGATAGGGGAAGGGCACAGAAGACCACAGACAGAGTATAGGCTAGGTGGCCAAAGACTGCAAACCTCACTCAAGGAGAAAGATCTTGGGGTGAGTATAACACCGAGCATGTCTCCGGAAGCACACATCAATCAGATAACTGCTGCAGCATATGGGCGCCTGGCAAACCTGAGAACAGCATTCCGATACCTTAGTAAGGAATCATTCAAGACACTGTACACCGTGTATGTCAGGCCCATACTGGAGTATGCAGCACCTGTTTGGAACCCCCACTTGATAAAGCACGTCAAGAAACTAGAGAAAGTACAAAGGTTTGCGACAAGGTTAGTTCCAGAGCTAAGGGGAATGTCCTATGAAGAAAGATTAAGGGAAATCGGCCTGACGACACTGGAGGACAGGAGGGTCAGGGGAGACATGATAACGACATATAAAATACTGCGTGGAATAGACAAGGTGGACAAAGACAGGATGTTCCAGGGAGGGGACACAGAAACAAGAGGCCACAATTGGAAGTTGAAGACACAAATGAGTCAGAGAGATAGTAGGAAGTATTTCTTCAGTCATAGAGTTGTAAGGCAGTGGAATAGCCTAGAAAATGACGTAGTGGAGGCAGGAACCATACACAGTTTTAAGACGAGGTTTGATAAAGCTCATGGAGCGGGGAGAGAGAGGGCCTAGTAGCAACCGGTGAAGAGGCGGGGCCAGGAGCTAGGACTCGACCCCTGCAACCACAAATAGGTGAGTACAAATAAGTGAGTACACAAACACACAAGCAAACACACACACACACACACACACACACACACACACACACAAACACACACACACACACACACAAATACACACACAAATACACACACAAATACACACACACACACACACACACACACACACACACACACACACACACACCCACACACACACACACACACACACACACACACACACACACACACACACACACACACACACACACACACTCTCTCTCTCTCTCTCTCTCTCTCTCTCTCTCTCCTGTTAATTAAACGAGTGATAAAAAGGAAGACTTACGTTTATTCTTACGACAGAATTGATGGTTTTCACTTTATATAGAACGTTCACAATGTGAGGGTAATGTCAGCAACTCTTACTTGTATTCAGTATACGATAAAACACTTTCTTTCCTGTGTATTAGTTAAATATCAGTTGTGAAGGTTTACGTGTGGGGATGGTTTGAGATAAATACTTTACTCATCGATATACGATGTATGACCTATTCTGGTTTATCACTTTCTTGGAGCAATAATAATAGTAACAATAATAGTAATAATAATAATAATAATAATAATAATAATAATAATAATAATAATAATAATAATAATAATAATAATAATAATAATAATATTCGCATAACAGTATTACATATTGCCGCCAACGCGGCTAGTTTATCAGTCTATGTCCATCTTACCGACGACGGTGTAAATGGGTACACAATAGGTCTAGGAATTAAGCTCCAAAAGTTTTATTGTTTTTTTCTTTTACAATTTATATTTCACTTGCTACAAGCAATTTAGAATATTGCTCACAAATTAGATTCCTTGGCATGTCACACACGTTATTACAACCTTCATTAATACTGTCAACAGACAATGCAGTTTATTGGGAGACTCTGAAGCGACGGTGCAGAAGTTAGAAGAGCTTGAAAGGGAATTTAGGGGAGAGAGGGTGAAAGATAGAATATATAACATGGTTGAAGAGAATAAAATATATCAGCATGTGAACCTGTAAAGGATGATAAAAAAAGACTGAAAGAAAGATGCTGGTTTTGAGGAGTTTAAGTAACAAGGAACCTTGCTTTTTGTATGCAAAACAAATCTTTTAATAGATGTGAAGTATTGTGTTTTAATATTGCTGTGAGTACGAGGTTAAAGGCAGAGGAAAAGTTTTTTCTGGTGTTACTGTGTAGTATAAATTTCATGTAGATAATATGGTATGACAAAAATAGAAGACTTTGTGGAAGTTTGAAAGGTATAATTCACAGAGTGGGAGAGAGATGGGGGTTGAATTGGTGGTTTAGTCATCTACTGAGAATAGTTCAAAGCAGGTGGGTAAAGAGGCTGTGTATATCTGGGATGGATGAAAGGAGATGTAGAAGCATCCGAGGAAGAGCCTTGAGAAAAATATTGGTTGTGAGTGTTTGCTGCCGGATGTGAACATCCATCAGGCGCGTGTGAGGACGTTAGTGAATTTTGTAGTATTTACACAACACTGGAACCGCTCGGTTATTCAAAAATGGACACGGTATGTTTTTATGTTATCAAAGTTGGATTGTCAACTTGCAACTGTGACTAATTCACGCTCATATAAAATAAACCGTAATTACTAAGCAAGTAAAGCTATTTGAAGTATTTTTTTTTAATTTCTACAATCCATAGCCACAGTCTGCTCAGTGTCATCGGTCCTAAGAGTAAGTAAATTTAGACGAAAGGGGAAATATCGCACCAGTTATGACGAAAGAGGTGCTGGATTCACGCTTGGGCAAGCACCCTCTGAGGAGTATATCACCTCTTCTAGAGACGAAAAATTGAACCACAAAGCTCGTAATGAGTGGAGAAGAGTAGTTAAGGATATTTGACATGCTGTTAGGGTGTGACTGGAGTAACATTTATTAACTCTATTAGCTGATGTTTTATTAACTGTACTAACTGATGTTTTATTAACTGTACTAACTGATGTTTTAAAAGTAAGGAAATCCAGGAGCTATACTCTCGAAGTGGATTGAGAAAGCCGCAGTTCGCTAGTTCAGTACTGGACAATGTGCCCTTCTGGAAGGGCAGCTGGAGTGAGTGATGGTGATTGCTCTCACTGGATCTCCCTCCCTGGGTGAAAAACTGATGGAAGATTTGAAAAATCTGAAAGTCACCGAATCGTGTATTTAATTCGTTTTACTCTGTAGCTCCCTGAAGAATAGAACAGTTTGAGCACAGCGATGTGGCGCAGTACATGATGTGCGCATTACTCTGCCACTCAGATCTCTCGCGATTGTGTCTGGCCAGGAGCCGGTGGGTGATATTGTGAACCCAGCCTCAGTCTAGCACTTGGTTTACAGGACCTCCCTCAGTTTTGTTCTAGGAACACATAATAATTACATTTTCAAGAAAATAATGAAATAAATCTTTGAACCGAAGCCATGCAGCATCAGAGAAGCCTCTCATCTTCATTGTCAATAAAAGATATCAATTAACTGGCGAATATTCAAGAATGTGTTCGGTTGATCTGTTGCGCTTGACAATAACATTTTATATGCTTCTTCCCAGTTCCCTCGATAAAACTGGAAACTGATGAAGAAGAGTGAAATGAGAGCTGGAAGGAGGTAGGGTCGGATGAGTCTCCCCTTGGATCAGATTGAGCGATGAGAAACCACCGGGAACCATCCCCGGTTCCGGTTTACCCGGGGAAGAAGTTGATGATACGGGCGATAATTTCTATTACTTGGTGGTGCCAGCCTCCCACGGGACCAGAGGGGCCGTATCTCCTGGCCATCTCCCAGGCCGGCTCTCTGTCTCTCGCTCCCACAGCTCCAGCACTACGATACTCTCCCTTTAGTGTCTCACAAAGGAGTCCAGTTTCCATGTTTATTGTATATTGTATGTATGAACTACACACTGACACTGTAAGTTATACACTATTTGTAACATGTATTTACAAATGATTAATTATCTCTGGATTAGCTTTAATCCAAGGATAAGTGGGCTCCAATTCATTGAATCAAGAGTCCTTAACTGGCATCAAGGTACCCAAGTCCCTCAAAGGAATGAGTGTGAAAACATGAGTTTTCATAATACTTGTGGCGTTTGAAGTTATTATACATGTAAAAATATTCATTATAAAGTTATTAATTTGGTACATGATGTTTAGTCCGAACACAGATCTTGAGTAACAGGGAACTGCTTAAGTTTGCTCCAGGGGGCCGAAACTTCCAGCGGTCAGCGTGTTTTATGGGGTTGCTTGTTCCATCGAGCAACTTGTTCCATGGAGCTGAATGTTACAGCGGGCAGCTTGTTCCATAGGGCTGCTTGTTCATTGGGGCTGCTTGTTCCATGGGGCTGCTTGTTCATTGGGGCTGCTTCACTAATATTAGCTATAGAAAGATGTGTTAAGAGCTGCGTATTTTTTGCCACTTTCAATTTTTACGCTCCCGTTACTGCTTCATCATTACTGTAATGGTACACAATACCAACCTGATGATGAGCCAGATACACGTGCAGCTTGAGCCAGATACACGTGCAGCTTGAGCCAGATACACGTGCAGCTTGAGCCAGATACACGTGCAGCTTGAGCCAGATACACGTGCAGCTTGAGCCAGATACACGTGCAGCTTGAGCCAGATACACGTGCAGCTTGAGCCAGATACACGTGCAGCTTGAGCCAGATACACGTGCAGCTTGAGCCAGATACACGTGCAGCTTGAGCCAGATACACGTGCAGCTTGAGCCAGATACACGTGCAGCTTGAGCCAGATACACGTGCAGCTTGAGCCAGATACACGTGCAGCATGAGCAAGATACATGCGGAACTTGAGGGGGATGCTAACTTGAAATGGGGAGTGTGTTACAAATTGTGATAACCCAAAATTAAAACCCACTATGATCCAGTATTGGAACCCACGATGATCCAGTACTGTAATCCACGATGATCCAGTACTGTAATTCACAATGATTGAGCATTGTAATCCACGATGATCAAGTGCTGTAATCTACGATGATCCAGCATTGTAATCCACGATGATCCAGTACTGTAATTCACAATGATCGAGTATTGTAATCCACGATGATCAAGTATTGTAATCCACGATGATCCAGTATTGTAATCCACGATGATCGATTATTGTAATCCACGATGATCAAGTATTGTGATCCACGATGATCCAGTAGTGTAATCCACGATGATCCAGTATTGTGATCCACGATGATCCAGTATTTTAATCCACGATGATCGAGTATTGTAATCCACGATGATCCAGTATTGTAACCCAAGATGATCAAGTATTGTGATCCACGATGATCCAGTATTGTAATCCACGATCATCGAGTATTGTGATCCACGATGATCCAGTATTTTAATCCACGATGATCGAGTATTGTGATCCACGATGATCCAGTGTTGTGATCCACGATGATCCAGTATTGTGATCCACGATGATCCAGTATTGTGATCCACGATGATCCAGTATTGTAATCCACGATGATCGAGTATTGTGATCCACGATGATCCAGTATTGTAATCCACGATGATCCAGTATTGTAATCCACGATGATCCAGCATTATAAACCACGATGAACCAGTAGAGTAATCCACGATGATCCAGTATTGTAATCCACGATGATCGAGTATTGTGATCCACGATGATCCAGTGTTGTGATCCACGATGATCCAGTATTGTGATCCACGAAGATCCAGTATTGTAATCCACGATGATCCAGTATTGTGATCCACGATGATCCAGTATTGTAATTCACGATGATCCAGTATTGTGATCCACGATGATCCAGTATTGTAATCCACGATGATCCAGTATTGTAATCCACGATGATCCAGCATTATAAACCACGATGATCGAGTATTGTAATCCACGATGATCCAGCATTATAAACCACGATGATCGAGTATTGTAATCCACGATGATCCAGTATTGTAATCCACGATGATCCAGTATTGTAATCCACGATGATCCAGTATTGTAATCCACGATGATCCAGTATTGCAATCCACGATGATCCAGTATTGCAATCCACGATGATCCAGTATTGTAATCCTCCATGATCCAGTAGTGTAAGCCACGATGATCCAGTATTCTCCACGATGATCCAGTATTGTAATCCACGATGATCGAGTATTGTAATCCACGATGATCGAGTATTGTAATCCACGATGATCCAGTAGTGTAAGCCACGATGATCGAGTATTGTAATCCACGATGATCGAGTATTGTAATCCACGATGATCGAGTATTGTAATCCACGATGATCGAGTATTGTGATCCACGATGATCCAGTATTGTAATCCACGATGATCCAGTAGTGTAAGCCACGATGATCGAGTATTGTAATCCACGATGATCGAGTATTGTAATCCACGATGATCGAGTATTGTAATCCACGATGATCGAGTATTGTAATGCACGATGATCCAGTAGTGTAAGCCACGATGATCCAATATTGTAATCCACGATGATCCAGTATTATAATATACGATGACCCAGCATTATTAACCACATTATAAACATTGTTGACCCAGTATTATGAATATTGTTGATCCAGTATTATAAACATTGTTGACCCAGTATTATAAACATTGTTGACCCAGTATTATAAACATTGTTGACCCAGTATTATAAACATTGTTGACCCAGTATTATAAACATTGTTGATCCAGTATTATAAACATTGTTGACCCAGTATTATAAACATTGTTGACCCAGTATTATAAACATTGTTGACCCAGTATTATAAACATTGTTGATCCAGTATTATAAACATTGTTGATCCAGTATTATAAACATTGTTGACCCAGTATTATAAACATTGTTGACCCAGTATTATAAACATTGTTGACCCAGTATTATAAACATTGTTGACCCAGTATTATAAACATTGTTGATCCAGTATTATAAACATTGTTGACCCAGTATTATAAACATTGTTGACCCAGTATTATAAACATTGTTGACCCAGTATTATAAACATTGTTGACCCAGTATTATAAACATTGTTGACCCAGTATTATAAACATTGTTGACCCAGTATTATAAACATTGTTGACCCAGTATTATAAACATTGTTGACCCAGTATTATAAACATTGTTGACCCAGTATTATAAACATTGTTGACCCAGTATTATAAACATTGTTGATCCAGTATTATAAACATTGTTGACCCAGTATTATAAACATTGTTGACCCAGTATTATGAACATTGTTGACCCAGTATTATAAACATTGTTGACCCAGTATTATGAACATTGTTGACCCAGTATTATAAACATTGTTGACCCAGTATTATGAACATTGTTGATCCAGTATTATAAACATTGTTGACCCAGTATTATAAACATTGTTGACCCAGTATTATAAACATTGTTGACCCAGTATTATAAACATTGTTGATCCAGTATTATAAACATTGTTGACCCAGTATTATAAACATTGTTGACCCAGTATTATAAACATTGTTGACCCAGTATTATAAACATTGTTGATCCAGTATTATAAACATTGTTGACCCAGTATTATAAACATTGTTGACCCAGTATTATAAACATTGTTGATCCAGTATTATAAACATTGTTGACCCAGTATTATAAACATTGTTGACCCAGTATTATAAACATTGTTGACCCAGTATTATAAACATTGTTGACCCAGTATTATAAACATTGTTGATCCAGTATTATAAACATTGTTGACCCAGTATTATAAACATTGTTGATCCAGTATTATAAACATTGTTGATCCAGTATTATAAACATTGTTGATCCAGTATTATAAACATTGTTGATCCAGTATTATAAACATTGTTGATCCAGTAGTTTAAGCCATGTTAACCCAGCATTAATCTTCCCTACATATCATGAAGATTTTTTCTCCGCAATGTTCTTAAAAAAACATTAAGTTGCTAACATGTTTCGCGCATTAGGTGATTCAATATTTATCAATGTTTGAGAGTGGGGTAAAAGGGGCAAGGAATATATTAAACGCTGCTTGAGATGACAGCCACATGAACGATTAACTCGGGGATCAGCGGCAACAGATGGGAGTGAGGTTGAGGGATTTAGAGAGTGTAAACAAACATGGCAGGCGAGAGGCAGCGAGGAATGTGTGAGTGGTGGAGGGCAGACCTCCAGCTAGCTGTCATTCCAGTTTCTTGGGTCATCCTTCTGCCCCGCCCTCTATTGGTTCCTCCCCCCCCCCGCGTCTCCCTCCCTCCCTTACTTCTTCCAGCTCTTGCTCCTCTCCCTCCCTCCCTCCCTTCCTCCCTCCCTCCCTCCCCCCCTCCCTCCTTCCCTCCCTCCCTCCCTCTCTCTCTCCCTCGCTCGCTCCCTCTCTCCCTCGTTCACTTATCAAATTTACAAAGAAAAATGCTCCCATTGTTCTATACATTTATCTCATCACTCTCTCCTACCCTTCGTTTTCCTTCCCATCTCTCTTCTCCCTTCCCCTTCATTGTCTCTCCTACTATTTCTCCCCTCTCCATTCGTCGTTCTCCTCCCTCTCCTCCCCTCCCGTTAACTGGTGTTCGTACAAAGACAGTGTCACGCCGCCACTGAGCGTGTAATTGTGTGTAATTGACTGCCGGGTGATACATTACAGCCAGATAAAGCCGCTATTGTGCCTGGGTGTTCCGCTCAGATGGGTATCACCGAACGTGTTGTTGGCGAGACAAACAGATGAGCATCGCAGTGCGTGTTGTGGCAGATTGGCAGCGGCTCATTGGCCAGATTATCTCCAAATGATCACTAGTGCGACGGTACCAGGGCAGCCAAGCACTGTGATGCATGTCCGCGGAGAGAGACGTCGCTGGAGGTCTTCTTCTCGGAGGTGTTGATAGGAGGGAGGTTCTTGGGCACGAATGTTCACTCGTTCGGGTCAGGAGCTTTTCCAATCTTTGTTTTGAAATACGGTGGTGAAACTGCTGCTTCAGCTGTTGCCTTTTTTCTCTTTCTGCCGCTATTACTGGCGGTGACGGTAGCACAGCAGATGCTTCGACTGCTGTTGTGGTTGGTAATGCCGTCGCTCCCACTACTGCTGCATCTGCTACTGTTGCTGCATATAGAGACACACAGAGTTGTAGATAAATGGTTCAAAGAACCGACAAGTTGACAAACTAGACACATGTGCAACACTTGGGACTGATTATCACAAACTCCTCCTATTCTTCACCATTCTCCTTTGTATGGACTAACGAAGCCACTGTGTGGCTAAACGTTTCCTCAATAAAGATACCCAAGAGTTGCACATGTGCCTAATTTATCAACACACAGAGTTATTTGAAATCTAAAAATGGTTACATTTTCTGATTCGGCGGAATATCGCAGCCAACAGAATTCGAACCATGTTTGATGCTGTCCACGAGTGTGGCAAAGCTCCCACTGTATATATTTCTACCGCCACTGAATGGTTGAACGTCTACAAGATACCCAGATGTTGCACATAAGTGTAATTCACCACTGATATACAAAAACACATCCTACTAGGATACACCGGCATTTAGGGTTTGAAACTGGCCTAAAGAGACGTTCTTTAGTTATTACTTGGGAAACAATTTTCTTAATAAAATTGGCAAATTGAAATTATCACATCACAAAGTGAGTAACAAGATGTGTTTTAATACGATCGAAAAATTGGAGGGAGAAGAAGAATAAAACAAATTCAGGTAACCTATTTAGGTTCCCTTTTCAGAATACCTAAGTACTAGAGGAAGAGACGGAGCCACACCCAGAACCATGTAGCAACAAGGACGTCAGAACAGAACCATGTAGCAACAAAGACGTCAGAACAGAACCATGTAGCAACAAAGACGTCAGAACAGAACCATGTAGCAACAAGGACGTCAGAACAGAACCATGTAGCAACAAAGACGTCAGAACAGAACCATGTAGCAACAAAGACGTCAGAACAGAACCATGTAGCAACAAGGACGTCAGAACAGAACCATGTAGCAACAAAGACGTCAGAACAGAACCTTGTAGCAACAAAGACGTCAGAACAGAACCATGTAGCAACAAAGACGTCAGAACAGAAACATGTAGCAACAAAGACGTCAGAACAGAACCATGTAGCAACAAGGGCGTCAGAACAGAACCATATAGCAACAAAGACGTTAGAACAGAACCATGTAGCAACAAAGACGTCAGAACAGAACCATGTAGCAACAAAGACGTCAGAACAGAACCATGTAGCAACAAAGACGTCAGAACAGAACCATGTAGCAACAAAGACGTCAGAACAGAACCATGTAGCAACAAAGACGTCAGAACAGAACCTTGTAGCAACAAAGACGTCAGAATAGAACCATGTAGCAACAAAGACTTCAGAAAAGAACCATGTAGCAACAAAGACGTCAGAACAGAACCATGTAGCAACAAGGACGTCAGAACAGAACCATGTAGCAACAAAGACGTCAGAACAGAACCTTGTAGCAACAAAGACGTCAGAACAGAACCATGTAGCAACAAAGACGTCAGAACAGAACCATGTAGCAACAAAGACGTCAGAACAGAACCATGTAGCAACAAAGACGTCAGAACAGAACCATGTAGCAACAAAGACGTCAGAACACAACCATGGAGCAGCAAAGACGTCAGAACAGAACCATGTAGCAACAAAGACGTCAGAACAGAATCTTGTAGCAACAAGGACGTCAGAACAGAACCATGTAGCAACAAAGACGTCAGAACAGAACCATGTAGCAACAAAGACGTCAGAACAGAACCATATAGCAACAAAGACGTCATAACAGAACCATGTAGCAACAAAGACGTCAGAACAGAACCATGTAGCAACAAGGACGTCAGAACAGAACCATGTAGCAACAAAGACGTCAGAACAGAACCATGTAGCAACAAGGACGTCAGAACAGAACCTTGTAGCAACAAAAACGTCAGAACAGAACCTTGTAGCAACAAAGACGTCAGAACAGAACCATGTAGCAACAAGGACGTCAGAACAGAACCATGTAGCAACAAGGACGTCAGAACAGAACCTTGTAGCAACAAAGACGTCAGAACAGAACCTTGTAGCAACAAAGACGTCAGAACAGAACCATGTAGCAACAAAGACGTCAGAACAGAACCATGTAGCAACAAGGACGTCAGAACAGAACCATGTAGCAACAAAGACGTCAGAACAGAACCTTGTAGCAACAAAGACGTCAGAACAGAACCATGTAGCAACAAAGACTTCAGAAAAGAACCATGTAGCAGCAAGGACGTCAGAACAGAACCATGTAGCAACAAAGACGTCAGAACAGAACCATGTAGCAACAAAGACGTCAGAACACAACCATGGAGCAGCAAAGACGTCAGAACAGAACCATGTAGCAACAAAGACGTCAGAACAGAACCATGTAGCAGCAAGGACGTCAGAACAGAACCATGTAGCAACAAAGACGTCAGAACAGAACCTTGTAGCAACAAAGACGTCAGAACAGAACCATGTAGCAACAAAGACGTCAGAACAGAACCATGTAGCAACAAAGACGTCAGAACAGAACCATGTAGCAACAAGGGCGTCAGAACAGAACCATATAGCAACAAAGACGTTAGAACAGAACCATGTAGCAACAAAGACGTCAGAACAGAACCATGTAGCAACAAAGACGTCAGAACAGAACCATGTAGCAACAAAGACGTCAGAACAGAACCATGTAGCAACAAAGACGTCAGAACAGAACCATGTAGCAACAAAGACGTCAGAACAGAACCTTGTAGCAACAAAGACGTCAGAACAGAACCATGTAGCAACAAAGACTTCAGAAAAGAACCATGTAGCAACAAAGACGTCAGAACAGAACCATGTAGCAACAAGGACGTCAGAACAGAACCATGTAGCAACAAAGACGTCAGAACAGAACCTTGTAGCAACAAAGACGTCAGAACAGAACCATGTAGCAACAAAGACGTCAGAACAGAACCATGTAGCAACAAAGACGTCAGAACAGAACCATGTAGCAACAAAGACGTCAGAACAGAACCATGTAGCAACAAAGACGTCAGAACAGAACCATGTAGCAACAAAGACGTCAGAACAGAACCTTGTAGCAACAAAGACGTCAGAATAGAACCATGTAGCAACAAAGACTTCAGAAAAGAACCATGTAGCAACAAAGACGTCAGAACAGAACCATGTAGCAACAAGGACGTCAGAACAGAACCATGTAGCAACAAAGACGTCAGAACAGAACCTTGTAGCAACAAAGACGTCAGAACAGAACCATGTAGCAACAAAGACGTCAGAACAGAGCCATGTAGCAATAAAGACGTCAGAACAGAACCATGTAGCAACAAAGACGTCAGAACAGAACCATGTAGCAACAAAGACGTCAGAACAGAACCATGCAGCAACAAGGACGTCAGAACAGAACCATGTAGCAACAAAGACGTCAGAACAGAACCAACAAGGACGTCAGAACAGAACCATGTAGCAACAAAGACGTCAGAACAGAACCATGTAGCAACAAAGACGTCAGAACAGAACCATGCAACAAAGACGTCAGAACCATGTAGCAAAAAAGACGTCAGAACAGAACCATGTAGCAACAATGACGTCAGAACAGAACCATGTAGCAACAAAGACGTCAGAACACAACCATGTAGCAACAAAGACGTCAGAACAGAACCATGTAGCAACAAAGACGTCAGAACAGAACCATGTAGCAACAAAGACGTCAGAACAGAATCATGTAGCAACAAAGACGTCAGAACAGAACCATGCAACAAAGACGTCAGAACAGACCATGTAGCAACAAAGACGTCAGAACAGAACCATGCAACAAAGACGTAGAACCATGTAGCAAAAAGACGTCAGAACAGAACCATGTAGCAACAAGGACGTCAGAACAGAACCATGTAGCAACAAAGACGTCAGAACAGAACCATGTAGCAACAAGGACGTCAGAACAGAACCAGCAACAAAAACGTGAACAGAACCATGTAGCAACAAAGACGTCAGAACAGAACCATGTAGCAACAAAGACGTCAGAACAGAACCATGTAGCAACAAAGACGTCAGAACAGAACCATGTAGCAACAAAGACGTCAGAACAGAACCATGTAGCAACAAAGACGTCAGAACAGAACCATGTAGCAACAAAGACGTCAGAACAGAACCATGTAGCAACAAACGTCAGAACAGAACCATGTAGCAACAAAGACGTCAGAACAGAACCATGTAGCAACAAAGACGTCAGAACAGAACCATGTAGCAACAAAGACCATGTAGCAACAAAGACGTCAGAACAGAACCATGTAGCAGCAAAGACGTCAGAACAGAACCATGTAGCAACAAAGACGTCAGAACAGAACCATGTAGCAACAAAGACGTCAGAACAGAGCACAAAGACGTCAGAACAGAACCATGTAGCAACAAAGACGTCAGAACAGAACCATGTAGCAACAAACAGACGTCAGAACAGAACCATGTAGCAACAAAGACGTCAGAACAGAACCATGTAGCAACAAAGACGTCAGAACAGAACCATGTAGCAACAAAGACGTCAGAACAGAACCATGTAGCAACAAAGAACAGAACCATGTAGCAACAAAGACGTCAGAACAGAACCATGTAGCAACAAAGACGTCAGAACAGAACCATGTAGCAACAAAGACGTCAGAACAGAACCATGTAGCAACAAAGACGTCAGAACAGAACCATGTAGCAACAAAGACGTCAGAACAGAACCATGTAGCAACAAAGACGTCAGAACAGAACCATGTAGCAACAAAGACGTCAGAACAGAACCATGTAGCAACAAAGACGTCAGAACAGAACCATGTAGCAACAAAGACGTCAGAACAGAACCATGTAGCAACAAAGACGTCAGAACAGAACCATGTAGCAACAAAGACGTCAGAACAGAACCATGTAGCAACAAAGACGTCAGAACAGAACCATGTAGCAACAAAGACGTCGGAACAGAACCATGTAGCAAAAAAGACGTCAGAACAGAACCATGTAGCAACAAAGACGTCAGAACAGAACCATGTTGCAACAAAGACGTCAGAACAGAACCATGTAGCAACAAAGACGTCAGAACAGAACCATATAGCAACAAAGACGTCATAACAGAACCATGTAGCAACAAAGACGTCAGAACAGAGCCATGTAGCAATAAAGACGTCAGAACAGAACCATGTAGCAACAAAGACGTCAGAACAGAACCATGTAGCAACAAAGACGTCAGAACAGAACCATGCAACAAGACGTCAGAACAGAACCATCTAGCAACAAAGACGTCAGAACAGAACCATGTAGCAACAAAGACGTCAGAACAGAACCATGTAGCAACAAAGACGTCAGAACAGAACCATGTAGCAACAAAGACGTCAGAACAGAACCATGTAGCAACAAAGACGTCAGAACAGAACCATGTAGCAACAAAGACGTCAGAACAGAACCAGCAACAAAGACGTGTAGCAACAAAGACGTCAGAACAGAACCATGTAGCAACAAAGACGTCAGAACAGAACCATGCAGCAACAAGGACGTCAGAACAGAACCATGTAGCAACAAAGACGTCAGAACAGAACCTTGTAGCAACAAAGACGTCAGAACAGAACCATGTAGCAACAAAGACGTCAGAACAGAACCATGTAGCAACAAAGACGTCAGAACAGAACCATGTAGCAACAAAGACGTCAGAACAGAACCATGTAGCAACAAAGACGTCAGAACAGAACCTTGTAGAAACAAAGACGTCAGAACAGAACCATGTAGCAACAAAGACGTCAGAACAGAATCATGTAGCAACAAGGACGTCAGAACAGAACCATGTAGCAACAAAGACGTCAGAACAGAACCATGTAGCAACAAAGACGTCAGAACAGAACCATGTAGCAACAAAGACGTCAGAACAGAACCATGTAGCAACAAAGACGTCAGAACAGAACCATGTAGCAACAAAGACGTCAGAACAGAACCATGTAGCAACAAAGACGTCAGAACAGAACCATGTAGCAACAAGGACGTCAGAACAGAACCATGTAGCAACAAAGACGTCAGAACAGAACCATGTAGCAACAAAGACGTCAGAACAGAACCATGTAGCAACAAAGACGTCAGAACAGAACCATGTAGCAACAAAGACGTCAGAACAGAACCATGTAGCAACAAAGACGTCAGAACAGAACCATGTAGCAACAAAGACGTCAGAACAGAACCATGTAGCAACAAAGACGTCAGAACAGAACCATGTAGCAACAAGGACGTCAGAACAGAACCATGTAGCAACAAAGACGTCAGAACAGAACCATGTAGCAACAAAGACGTCAGAACAGAACCATGTAGCAACAAAGACGTCAGAACAGAACCATGTAGCAACAAAGACGTCAGAACCGAACCATGTAGCAACAAAGACGTCAGAACAGAACCATGTAGCAACAAAGACGTCAGAACAGAACCATGTAGCAACAAAGACGTCAGAACAGAACCATGTAGCAACAAAGACGTCAGAACAGAACCATGTAGCAACAAAGACGTCAGAACAGAACCATGTAGCAACAAAGACGTGAGAACACAACCATGGAGCAGCAAAGAGAACAAGTGTAGCAACAAAGACGTCAGAACAGAACCATGTAGCAACAAAGACGTCAGAACACAACCATGGAGCAGCAAAGACGTCAGAACAGAACCATGTAGCAACAAAGACGTCATAACAGAACCATGTAGCAACAAAGACGTCAGAACAGAACCATGTAGCAACAAAGACGTCAGAACAGAACCATGTAGCAACAAAGACGTCATAACAGAACCATGTAGCAACAAAGACGTCAGAACAGAACCATGTAGCAACAAAGACGTCAGAACAGAACCATGTAGCAACAAAGACGTCAGAACAGAACCATATAGCAACAAAGACGTAGCAACAAAGACGTCAGAACAGAGCCAGTGTAGCAACAAAGACGTCATAACAGAACCATGTAGCAACAAAGACGTCAGAACAGAACCATGTAGCAACAAGGACGTCAGAACAGAACCATGTAGCAACAAAGACGTCAGAACAGAACCATGTAGCAACAAACGTCAGAACAGAACCATGTAGCAACAAAAACGTCAGAACAGAACCATGTAGCAACAAAGACGTCAGAACAGAACCATGTAGCAACAAAGAACGAACCATCAGACGTCAGAACAGAACCATGTAGCAACAAAGACGTCAGAACAGAACCATGTAGCAACAAAGACGTCAGAACAGAACCATGTAGCAACAAAGACGTCAGAACAGAACCATGTAGCAACAAAGACGAAAAGAACCATGTAGCAGAAAAGAACCATGTAGCAACAAAGACGTCAGAACAGAACCATGTAGCAACAAGGACGTCAGAACAGAACCATGTAGCAACAAAGACGTCAGAACATGTAACAAAGACGTCAGAACAGAACCATGTAGCAACAAAGACGTCAGAACAGAACCATGTAGCAACAAAGACGTCAGAACAGAACCATGTAGCAACAAAGACGTCAGAACAGAACCAACAAAGACGTCATAACAGAACCATGTAGCAACAAAGACGTCAGAACAGAACCATGTAGCAACAAAGACGTCAGAACAGAACCATGTAGCAACAAAGACGTCAGAACAGAACCATGTAGCAACAAAGACGTCAGAACAGAACCATGTAGCAACAAGGACGTCAGAACAGAACCATGTAGCAACAAAGACGTCAGAACAGAACCATGTAGCAACAAAGACGTCAGAACAGAACCATGTAGCAAAAAAGACGTCAGAACAGAACCATGTAGCAACAAAGACGTCAGAACAGAACCATGTTGCAACAAAGACGTCAGAACAGAACCATGTAGCAACAAAGACGTCAGAACAGAACCATATAGCAACAAAGACGTCAGAACAGAACCATGAACAGCAACAAAGACGTCAGAACAGAACCATGTAGCAACAAAGACGTCAGAACAGAACCATGTAGCAACAAAGACGTCAGAACAGAACCATGTAGCAACAAAGACGTCAGAACAGAACCATGTTAGCAAACAAACCATGACGTCAGAACAGAACCATGTAGCAACAAACACGTCAGAAAAGAACCATGTAGCAACAAAGACGTCAGAACAGAACCATGTAGCAACAAAGACGTCAGAACAGAACCATGTAGCAACAAAGACGTCAGAACAGAACCATGTAGCAACAAAGACGTCAGAACAGAATCATGTAGCAACAAAGACGTCAGAAAAGAACCATGTAGCAACAAAGACGTCAAAACAGAACCATGTAGCAACAAAGACGTCAGAACAGAACCATGTAGCAACAAGGACGTCAGAACAGAACCATGTAGCAGCAAACACGCCAGAAAAGAACCATGTAGCAAGACGTCAGAAAAGAACCATGTAGCAACAAAGACGTCAGAACAGAACCATGTAGCAACAAAGACGTCAGAACAGAACCATGTAGCAACAAAGACGTCAGAACAGAATCATGTAGCAACAAAGACGTCAGAAAAGAACCATGTAGCAACAAAGACGTCAAAACAGAACCATGTAGCAACAAAGACGTCAGAACAGAACCATGTAGCAACAAGGACGTCAGAACAGAACCATGTAGCAACAAAGACGTCAGACCAGAACCATGTAGCAACAAGGACGTCAGAACAGAACCATGTAGCAACAAAGACGTCAGAACAGAACCATGTAGCAACAAAGACGTCAGAAGAGAACCATATAGCAACAAAGACGTCAGAACAGAACCATGTTGCAACAAAGACGTCAGAACAGAACCATGTAGCAACAAAGACGTCAGAACCGAACCATGTAGCAACAAAGATGTCAGAACAGAACCATGTAGCAACAAAGACGTCAGAACAGAACCATGTAGCAATAAAGACATCAGAACAGAACCATATAGCAACAAAGACGTCAGAACAGAACCATGTAGCAACAAAGACGTCAGAACAGAACCATGTAGCAGCAAAGATGTCAGAACAGAACCATGTAGCAACAAAGACGTCAGAACAGAACCATATAGCAACAAAGACGTCAGAACAGAACCATATAGCAACAAAGACGTCAGAACAGAACCATGTAGCAAAAAAGACGTCAGAACAGAACCATGTAGCAGCAAAGATGTCAGAACAGAACCATGTAGCAACAAAGACGTCAGAACAGAACCATGTAGCAACAAAGACGTCAGAACAGAACCATGTAGCGACAAAGACGTCAGAACAGAACTATGTAACAATAGAAACGTCAGAATTGAACGATGTAGCAACAATGATGACAGAACTGGACGAATGGCGTCAGAACCAGACGAAATAGCAAAATTTCGGAACTAAACGATGTAGTAACAAAGACGTCAGAACTAAACGATGTAGCAAAAAAATGACGTCAGAGTTGAACGATGTAGAAGGAACTGCGACGTCAGGAGTAACACTACACACCCACATCATACAGAAGGAAGCAGTAAAGGCCCAAACAATTGTACTTAAGAAGAAGGTGAGGAGAGCTAATGAGAAGCATAAAGAAGGTGGACGAGGGAATAAACCAGCCTCTTTAGGCTGCATCATTCCTCCAGAAAACGAGGACAATGAGAGAGGACAGACCAGCGGAAACTGAATATCATCAACACAGGACTTGAACCTCTCCTAAGGTGACTGAACGCGTTGAAAGATATCCTATCCTCCGAAGAAAATGTTTTTTTTTTTTCATCAGATTAAAACTGTGGAAAAGCTAAGTTATTTTCTAAGCCCGAACGTTGATTTTGTTGGTTTTAACTCCGCATTCAACATTTTTCTCCGTTTTCTCTTACATGGTCATTACATAGTTTTCGTTATAATTTTTTTTGCAGTTATTTTATTACAAGATAACCGGTTATTTTTTTCTTTTACACTAATTAGCTTATTCTTGAACTATCAAATTTTAAGGCATTTAACACCATTCTCTACAAAACATTAATCCAAACATGAAATAAAGACAGGAATTACCGAGTTTTCTTCTTTTTTGTTGGATCAATGGCTACCTAAGATTACAGCACGTCGTGAAATGAAGAGTGTCATGGACCGGCCGAGGGGGCGTTGACCCCTGGAACACCTTCTATGTACGGGCTAAGTGGTATAATTATTATGGTCACAAGAAATCGTTAAACCAGTTGTGATACAAAGACTCTCTCTGTATGCTGACTTCCATCACAAGGCACTAACAATTAAACACTTACTGACGATCCCAGTGGAAATAAGTCACTTTCTCTGACTTTTCTGGGTTATCCTGGATAATCTACACATAAGATGCTACGAATAATAATTTATGTAACTATATTTATGTGTGCCTGTACCCGAATAAACTTACTTGCGGTGCCAAGAACTGAATCTCGATTCCTCTCCCCCTGCTTAACTAAATGTACACAGCCAGTCACGTACATACATACACACACTTATAAGCATTCTAAACCTTTTTCGAAACATGCAAACCGTTCTGCATCATTAATTAGATTTTTAGATTCTGCCGCCACCGAAGTGGCTAATATATAGCTCACCTCTCCCCCATCATGTGGAGGGTAATGTAAGAGGGTATGGATATACTACATGCATAACAACTAGGACCCAAAAGGGCTAACAGGAGTACATCTGGGTATATATTGGCAATTTAGATAAATCTGCTACAACCAGATTTAGGTCTGGGATCAGGTATATCACAAAAGTGACTCACGAAATTGTAATGACACGATTGCAAAAAACCGAGGGGATAGAACCCGCGATCAGAAAGTCATAAAACTCCAGACCGAGGCGTTAGCCGCTGGCCAGCTAGCTACAATAAAATTCATCCAACAAGGTATATTTATAAATCTTAGGAAGTTTTTACAGACGAATCTCCCGCTGGCGGGAGATTCGTCTGTAAAAACTTACATTTGTGGTCACAGTGGTGCCTATGCTAACCTTCCTATGGTGTAGAAATATACCTAGCTGGATATATCTTACTGTAGCCAGTTGGTCCAGTGGATAACGCGTCGGTCTGGGCTTTTATGACTCTCTGATTATGAGTTCTATTCCCACCCGTGTTATGGTTTACATCACATAAGTTACTGTGTACATTCTTCAAATGGACAATCATCCATACAGTGCTACAAAAAGCGACCATAAGGTTGGCCACCTATGCAAGAGTTGAAGATGTAAAGCTCAATTACTCAGGCGTGTTCTCGAGTATGGAGCACCAATGGGGAACCTACACATAGTCACACATACAAGCTCGTGAAAATCCCAGATTAGTTAGTCGCTAAACTAATCTTACAGCCGAGTGTCACTAGCAACGCAAACGCATACATAAATAGGGCAGAAGGTATATTGGAAAATATTTCTTCACATATAGCGTAGTAAATACCTGGAGAAAATAAGATAAAGAAAAAAAAAGTGTGCCAAACTATTGGATATTCTAAAAATTTCTGTTCGTTTATAACAGAAGACGGAACGTTACGAGCATGTGAGGTCTGTTCCTGTAATTACCGATTGCGAATTACATACGCACGCGCATGACCATGCGTACAGCGTGAATGAGGGGACGTTCGAGTATACAGTGTACATGCACACACGACGTACATACACGCGCGCCCATATCGTACACAGACACAATGTACACACACGAGCACACAACGTACATACGCACAACATAAATGAACACAACATATATTAATGTTCGTGCACGCACATTATTATAATTATAATCTTGGGAGAGCGCTAAACCTGTAGGATTATAAAATGCATGTGGGGGGGGGATGGAAGGCATTCAGGCTCAATTCAGAGAACCGGAGCACATACCCAATTCCCTAGATCAAGAGCCCCTCAACAGCGTCAAGGAACCTCCCTATAGGGGTCGTACACGCACAGAACGTACACTCACACAACGAACATGCACAGGCATACACAATGGACCCCCGCGGTGGCAGCTCGCTCAGCCAGCCACACGCACGCCGCACTGCCAATTAGGTATTTATTGGTCTGTTAATGAGCAACAATGACCACCAGCACCAACCAGGCGAGGCAGAGGAGGAGGAATGGTGAAGGGGAAAGGCGAAAGGCAGTTTGGTGGGAAAAATGGGGCGAAGAAAAGAGAAATAAATGAAAGGAAATGACGAAAAATGAAATAGCATTGGCGGGAGAGGATTATAGATGTGAAGTAGGTAAGAGAGAGAGGAAGGGGAAAGAGGAAAAGTAGGAGACTGAAGGAATAACACGATAAGAAGAAGGGAGGATTTGAAACGGAAAAAAAGAGGAATGGAAAAGTAAAGGAGGGAAAGAATAAAAGAAGGAGAAACAAGAAAATGTGCAATAGGAGGGAGGAACAGGGACGGAAGGAAAAAATAAAGAGCAAGTGGATGTAAGTGAATATAATCAGGCGAGAGAGAGAGAACAGTGACCACTGGTACTGTCCTACATGCGACCACTTGTACTGTCCTACATGCGACCACTTGTACTGTCCTACATGCGACCACTTGTACTGTCCTACATGCGACCACTTGTACTGTCCTACATGCGACCACTTGTACTGTCCTACATGCGACCACTTGTACTGTCCTACATGCGACCACTTGTACTGTCCTACATACGACCACTTGTACTGTCCTACATGCGACCACTTGTACTGTCCTACATGCGACCACTTGTACTGTCCTACATGCGACCACTTGTACTGTCCTACATGCGACCACTTGTACTGTCCTACATACGACCACTTGTACTGTCCTACATGCGACCACTTGTACTGTCCTACATGCGACCACTTGTACTGTCCTACATGCGACCACTGGTACTGTCCTACATACGACCACTTGTACTGTCCTACATGCGACCACTTGTACTGTCCTACATGCGACCACTGGTACTGTCCTACATGCGACCACTGGTACTGTCCTACATGCGACCACTTGTACTGTCCTACATGCGACCACTGGTACTGTCCTACATACGACCACTTGTACTGTCCTACATGCGACCACTTGTACTGTCCTACATGCGACCACTGGTACTGTCCTACATGCGACCACTGGTACTGTCCTACATGCGACCACTTGTACTGTCCTACATGCGACCACTTGTACTGTCCTACATGCGACCACTTGTACTGTCCTACATGCGACCACTTGTACTGTCCTACATGCGACCACTTGTACTGTCCTACATACGACCACTTGTACTGTCCTACATGCGACCACTTGTACTGTCCTACATGCGACCACTTGTACTGTCCTACATGCGACCACTTGTACTGTCCTACATGCGACCACTTGTACTGTCCTACATACGACCACTTGTACTGTCCTACATGCGACCACTGGTACTGTCCTACATGCGACCACTTGTACTGTCCTACATGCGACCACTGGTACTGTCCTACATACGACCACTTGTACTGTCCTACATGCGACCACTTGTACTGTCCTACATGCGACCACTGGTACTGTCCTACATGCGACCACTGGTACTGTCCTACATGCGACCACTTGTACTGTTCTACATGCGACCACTGGTACTGTCCTACATACGACCACTTGTACTGTCCTACATGAGACCACTTGTACTGTCCTACATGCGACCACTGGTACTGTCCTACATGCGACCACTGGTACTGTCCTACATGCGACCACTTGTACTGTCCTACATGCGACCACTGGTACTGTCCTACATGTGACCACTTGTACTGTCTTACATTCGACCACTGGTTACCTGGAGGTTACCTGGAGGTTACCTGGAGGTTATTCCGGGGATCAACGCCCCCGCGGCCCGGTCCATGACCAGGCCTCCCGATGGATCAGGGCCTGATCAACTAGGCTGTTGCTGCTGGCCGCACGCAGTCCAACGTACGAGCCACAGCCCGGCTGATCCGGCAAGAGTGCAGAGTCCCTGAAAAATCCCAACCCCCTAAATTACCATCATTTGTTGCATATAACCTCAAATCTACTAACTCTTGTGTTCTATATATTAAAAAATCACTTCCCCATCAACTTCTTGCACACAAGAAAACAGAGGGGCTACAATATCACGGTGTTAGGATTTATATAGGGAACTCTGCTCTCAACATATTTAACTTGTATGCTCCTGCTGATAAATTTAATTACTTGGAGCTCCCAACTTGTGCTCATTCTGAGCCTACTCTTATTATTGGCGATTACAATGCGAGACACAAAAGCATTGGAAACTCACAGTTTGGTAATCGTAATGGCAATCAACTGTTGTCACTCTTAAACAGTCATGATAATGTCCAAATTGTAGGTGACCTTGAACCCACACATATCTATGGAGGCGTCCTTGATCTGTGCCTGGGCTTCAACATTACTTCTGCCAGCTGTGAGTCTTCCATTGTAACAGATATAGCGTCTGATCATTTCCCTAGGCTAACCTCTCTAGATATTAGTAATACTATCCTTCCTGGTGGGATATTCAAACGGAAACGTTTTAATGTTCCCACAGATCAGCATGATGACTTTGTTGCACATGTGACTGACTGGTATAATTCCTATGAGTGTTCCTCTGTAGAGACCTTTAACAATGATCTTGTGAGCAGTATTCAGAACTACTTAGAGCCGCCACTGCAACCTCTTGGTACTCTAAACCCAACAAACTTCCATAATAATCATACCTCCTTCAAAAACCATACTTATTACAATGATTCTAAACTTCGTACACTGAAACGTACTGCTCGCAGACTAGGCCTAGCCTATAGAAAACATCGTACCCCTGGAATGCTGAGGCTCTTCCAAACTGCCCTTGCTGCTGCCAGAGAGCGTATGACAGAGCTGCGGCAAACCGACTGGGAAAAATTTGTCAACGGTCTTAATGCTCACACCCCACTTAGCCGGGCATGGAGGGACATAAATAGAATTAAGGGTAACCGAACTGGGCAGATCGCGCACCCTCATCCCTTGCATAGGGCGAATGAGTTAGTCAGTGCTTGGGCTGCTACATCTAGCTATGACAATCTTCCCAGTACCACACAGGCAAAATTAAATGACAAATATGATGCAAGGGAGAGACTTGTTTGCTTTATGCTCAGTAAGGCAGATGATTGCAACATTCCTTTCACTAATTATGAACTTGATGCAGCGCTAACTAAGGGCAACTCCACGTCGCCTGGTGAGGATGGTATTACTTACAACATACTCAGATTGCTGTGTCGAGTACCAGGTAATCCATTACTTGAATTATATAACATGAGCTATGTAACTGGGGAGCTCCCTCAATCTTGGACCAACAGCCTCATCATTCCAATTCCTAAGCCCAATCAACAAAATGCATTTCGCCCAATATCTCTTACTAGCTGCTTGTGTAAAACATTTGAGAGAATGATTCTTAATCGTCTCATGTACAGAATCAAACAATTTTTGTCTCCCCGGTTACATGGTTTCATGCATGGAAGGAGCGTGCATCATTGCATAGCCACCTTTCTCACCCTGCACACTGACAGCTCCTACACTACCTTCCTTGACCTTAAATCCGCTTTCGATGTAGCCAACCGACATGTAATAATTAGTGAACTTGCCAGAATGGATGTTGGAGGATGGCTTCTCCGCTGGATTAAAGGCTACCTGTCCAACAGAAAATCGTCTGTGTTGTTCCAGGGACATAGAAGTGTAACTAAAGACTTTGAATTAGGAACCCCACAGGGAGGTGTGCTCAGTCCCACACTGTTCAATATTCTAATTAATGCATTACTTAATGCTATGCCTAGTCAGCCCCATAATTATGTGATTAGTTTTGCTGATGATATAATGATTCACACCACCGGATTCTCCAACACCCAAAACATTCTTAATCATGTACTAGCCTCGTGTCAGGACCTGGGGTTGATAATCTCTACTGATAAAACAAAGATACTCAATAGGCGTCCTCCTCGACAGAGAGGCACAGTTCGTCAGATCCAATTGCATGATGGGTCTCTTCTAGAATATGTAAGCAGATACAGGTATCTAGGCTTTGAGGTTCCACTACTTGGACCTGTTGTAACAAGACTTTGTCGCCAATACAAAGAACGACTAAGAGCACTTAGAGTTGTGGCAGGGCTTCACCCCAGGTATGGTGCTAATGTTAAAATTGTGAAAATGATGTATCTTGCTTATATTAGATCATTGGTTGATTATGCTGCGCCACTACTTGCTCTTGTGTCTGACTGGAAGCTTGGAGGGCTGGAAAAACTGCAGAACGAAGCAATGAGGATCATCCTAGGATGCCCTCGTACTGCCAAAATTTTAAATATGCAAAAAGAACTTGATATTCCAAGCATCAGAGATCGTGTTACTGAAAGAAATATCCTAATTGGGGTTAATATGCTCAGGCAAGCTCATTCAAACCCCTGCACAGAAGCCCTCCAAACTTTCCTCAGCACTGGTGAACACTCCTCCAGATGGATCGAAAAGACTGGAACCGACCTCCGCATGAATCAGATACATGATCTATGTCAAGTAAGGCAACAGCGGCACTTCTCCGCTCCATGGAATATTACCCCATTCCAAACTACCATTCCTCCATTTCCCCCCAAACTACTTCTTAAATCACAACCAAAACTTCGCCTTGAAGCCAAACATGAGGCCTTAAGCTGTATTGATAACTTAGTCACACAGCACACACTCTCGCAAATTATTTACGTTGATGGTTCTGTTCACCAATCCACTGGTGCAGCTGGTAGTGCTGCTGTTGTCGTACAGAGTGATGGCTCTCTTAAAGAAATTGGAGCACGCATCAATAATTGGGCCTCTACCCTTCAGACAGAACTGTTTGCCATACTCCTTGCACTGAAATGCATCTATGTATCAAAGATTGACAGTTTAATTGTAACTGATTCTCTGTCATCCATAAATGCTCTCAACTCATTAAGCATAAATTGTGGCATGCTTGTGTCAGAAGCCAGACACAGGTATGGTAGGATTGTGGACAGTGGAGTCAGAGTGCACATGCTGTGGATTCCATCTCACATTGGTCTTCAGATGCATGATAGAACTGATAAATTGGCTAAGCTGTATGCTTTCAAAGAGGGAGTAGATTACAATCTTGGCTTGTCAGGTAGTAGTTTGAGAAC
Organism: Cherax quadricarinatus; assembly: GCF_038502225.1. Classification (NCBI taxonomy): domain Eukaryota; kingdom Metazoa; phylum Arthropoda; class Malacostraca; order Decapoda; family Parastacidae; genus Cherax; species Cherax quadricarinatus. Next base: position 29,065,583 of record NC_091300.1, on the reverse strand, counting down.
AATAATACGAAAAGAACTTCAGCTGAATTTTATGGACTTAAGGCTCAGGGAGATTGACACCAGTGAGTCCATCTATCATCATTCTATCATCTATCATCATTCTATCATTGTCACACCCTGCGTCATTATGTACTGGAGTGCGATAAAATTAATGAATTTAGAAACAACTCACTCAGAAGTGTTCAAGAAATGGCTAAGTATTTTATCCACAGTGGTATATTACAGACCATTCTGGAGAAATACCCTGACTTTGCTAGCTGTAAATAAAGCATTACCACATATGTGCATGTGTGTGTGTGTGTGTGTGTGTGTGTGTGTGTGTGTGTGTGTGTGTGTGTGTGTGTGTGTGTGTGTGTGTTTGTGTGTATGTGTATGAGTGTGTGAGTGTGTGTGTGTGTGTGTGTGTGTGTGTGTGTGTGTGTGTGTGTGTGAGTATGAGTGTGTGTGTGTGTATGAGTGTGTGTGTGTGTGTGTATGAGTGTGTGTGCGTGTGTGTGTATGAGTTTGTGTATGTGTGTGTGTGTGTGTGTGTGTGTGTGTGTGTGTGTGTGTGTGTGTGTGTGTGTGTGTGTGTGTTTATGTGTGTGTGTGTATGAATTTGTATGTGTGTGTGTGTGTGTGTGTGTTTATGTGTGTGTGTGTGTGTGTGTAGAGTGTGTGTGTGTGTGTGAGAGAGAGAGAGACTCAGCAATCAACATTTGCACCAATAACTCACTACAGTTGTGACCGGGTGTGGAAGTGTGAATTGCTCATTATCTAAAATTTGTTCATGATTGCAGCCATGTATAAACGTAAGTAACCATTCTTACAGTATTCATTACCTTTGTAACTTGTGAGTTCATTACCTTTGTAACTTGTGAGTTCATTACCTTGTACCTAGTTCAGCCATCAAAACTTTGGAGCCCGGTCCCTGGACCCATTGTGTACCTCTGTAATCTGTAAATACCTTTGTAACTTGTCATGATTGTGACTAGACCTACCTGGAGTTCATTACCTTTGTAAATTGTGAGTTCATTACCTTTGTAAATTGTGAATTCATTACCTCTGTAACTTGCTCAGCTATCAAAACTTTGAGGCCCAGTCCCTGGACCCATTATGTACCTCTGTAATCTTTTGACTACCGCCCACAGGATGGGTATGGGGTGCATAATAAACATATTAAACTAAACTCTCTCTTGAAGGCAGCCAGGGGTTTACTGGCAATTCCCCTAATGTTTGATGGGAGGCTGTTGAACAGTCTTGGGCCCCGGACACTTATGGTGTTTTCCCTTAGTGTACCAATGGCGCCCCTACTTTTAATTGGGGGCATTTTGCATAACCTGCCCAGTCTTTTACTTTCGTAGGGAGTGATTTCTGTGTGCAGATTTTGGACCATTCCTTCCAGGATTTTCCAAATGTAGATTATGATATATCTCTCCCTCCTGCGTTCCAAGGAGTACAAGTCAAGTGCTTCCTAGCGTTCCCAGTAGTTAAGGTGCTTGACAGAACTTATACGTGCGGTAAAGGATCTCTGTACACTCTCTAGATCTGCGATTTCACCTGTTTTGAATGGAGATGTTAATGTACAGCAGTATTCCAGCCTAGAGAGAACAAGTGATTTGAAAAGGATCATCATTGGCTTGGCATCTCTCGTTTTGAACGTTCTCATTATCCATCCTATCATTTTCTTTGCATGTGCGATCGTGGCACTGTTGTGATCCTTGAAAGTGAGATCCTCAGACATTACTACTCCCAGGTCCCGTACATTATTTTTCCGTTCTATTGTATGGCCAGAGTCTGTAGTATACTCTGTTCTAGTTATTATCTCCTCCAGTTTTCCATAACGGAGTAGTTGGAATTTGTCCTCATTAAACATCATATTGTTTACCGTTGCCCACTGGAAAACTTATACTGTCCTACATGCGACCACTTGTACTGTCTTACATTCGACCACTGGTACTGTCCTACATGCGATCACTTGTACTGTCCTACATGCGACCACTGGTACTGTCTTACATGCGACCACTTGTACTGTCCTACATGCAACCACTGTTACTGTCCTACATGCAACCACTGTTACTGTCCTTCATGCGACCACTTGTACTGTCCTACATTCGACCACTGGTACTGTCCTACATGCGACCACTTGTACTGTCCTACATTCGACCACTGGTACTGTCCTACATGCGACCACTTGTACTGTCCTACATTCGACCACTGGTACTGTCCTACATGCGACCACTTGTACTGTCTTACATTCGGCCACTGGTACTGTCCTACATACGACCATTTGTACTGTCCTACATGCGACCACTGTTACTGTCCTACATGCGACCACTGTTACTGTCCTACATGCGACCACTGGTACTGTCCTACATGCGACCACTTCACCAACCCATGGGACCACTTCACCAACCCGCGCGACTACTTCACGATCCCGCGCGACCACTTCGCCGACCCATGCGACCACTTTTATCTCCCGGTCTCATTTAAGCCACCCGTATTTTGGTTTCTTTGCGGCAAATTAATAAAACATAGGCAATGTTCAAGGTAATAGCACCAAACCTTGGGTAACATAACCTAGGTTATTATAATCTAATCGAGAATAACAAATAGCCTTGTGTTAGATCGTGCAGAATTGTAGAATAGGCTGGACACACACACACACACACACATACACACACACACACACACACACACACACACACACACACACACACACACACACACCCACACACACACACACACACACACACACACACACACACACACACACACACACATACATACACACACGCACACACACACACACACACATATATACACACACAAACACACTAACTCACTCTCCTCCGGAGATTACCATACCTTACCTTCATCTGTTTCTCCCTCATCCCTTTCGCCCCTCCCGGCACGGTGGATCCAGCTGGAGTGATCTAGGGGCTTGGCGAACCATTAAGAATCACGGGGCAAATTTATTTATCGCAGTAGAGGTACGATGGAGTGATATAACTGACCGAATGTTATTATCGCGGAGTATTGGTTGCTGGTGACTGACCGAGTGTTATTATTTCGTAGCGGTTGCCATTGACTGACCGAGTGTTATTATGGTGGGGTAATAGTTGACAGTGACTGACCGAGTGTTATCATGGAGTAGTGGTTACCTGTGACTCACCAAGTGTTATTATCGTATTGTGGTTACCAGTGACTGACAGAGTGTTATTATCGTGGAATAGTGGTTACCAGTCACTGACCGAGTGTTATTATCGTGGAGTAGTGGATACCAGTGACTGACCAAGTGTTATTATCGTGGAGTAGTGGATACCAGTGACTGACCAAGTGTTATTATCATGGAGTAATGGTTACCAGTGACTGTTATTGTCGTTTAGTGGTTACCAGTGACTGACCGAGTGTTATTATCATGGAGTAGTGGTTACCAGTGACTGAGTGTTATGATCGTGGAATAGTGGTTACCAGTCACTGACCGAGTGTTATTATCATGGAGTAGTGGTTACCAGTGACTGACCGAGTGTTATTATCATGGAGTAATGGTTACCAGTGACTGTTATTGTCGTTTAGTGGTTACCAGTGACTGTTATTGTCGTTTAGTGGTTACCAGTGACTGACCGAGCGTTATTATCATGGAGTAGTGGTTACCAGTGACTGAGTGTTATGATCGTGGAATAGTGGTTACCAGTCACTGACCGAGTGTTATTATCGTGGAGTAGTGGACACCAGTGACTGACCGAGTGTTATTATCGTGGAGTAGTGGTTACCAGTGACTGACCGAGTGTTATTATCGTAGAGTAGTGGACACCAGTGACTGACCGAGTGTTATTATCGTGGAGTAGTGGTTACCAGTGACTGTTATTATCGTTTAGTGGTTACCAGTGACTGACCGAGTGTTATTATCGTGGAGTAGTGGTTACCAGTGACTGACCGAGTGTTATTATCGTGGAGTAGTGGTTACCAGTGACTGACCGAGTGTTATTATCATGGAGTAGTGGTTACCAGTGACTGTTATTATCGTTTAGTGGTTACCAGTGACTGACCGAGTGTTATTATCGTGGTATAGTGGTTACTAGTGACTGACCGAGTATTATCGCGTAGTGGTTACCAGTGACTGACCGAGTGTTATTATCGTAGAGTAGTGGATAACAGGAACTGACCGACTGCTTGTCTGTGAGTCTGACTATTCCCCAGTGGTTTCCAAGATCGGCTTGGTCATGGCTGAGGGCAGTGTTAACTAGTCCTTCCCTCGTTGATCAGCTTCACCGATAAACGCAAATTAAAAGAAGCTGTAAAACCATTAGCTTGGTTTCTACCCGTAATTGTTTCCTAATTGGGTGTTATCTGTGTGCGCACGTATGCGCCCGGGCGCGCACGATTCTATTTTTTTTTTCCAGTTTTAAAATTTCTCTGCGGTGAGGAAAGCCTCGTAAATTCTCTTCGTGTTAGAGAGGTCGTTCGTTCCCAACTGGAACGAAACTTGTAGATATTCCTGTAGTTGCTGATACGGTCGTGTAAATGCTTGATGCAGATCCTCCTCTTAATTAACCGCAGCAGTCATGGCACGGTTGTGCAAAACAGTCAAATTAGTGACTGTTGAAGGCGTCTTGAACAGTAATAAACTGACAGTGTTGTTCTAGCCGGTCACAGTGGCTGCCCATTTTCTGTTAGCGCCTAGGGCTTTTTTTTTCAATGGCCATTTTTCTTATAGTTACGATTTTTCTGTTGCATTATGTTATATATATTTTTGATTGATATAGACTACCTAACCTAACTTAGTAAAGTGCTGCAAACTGTATGTGAAGAAGTGACTTAACTGGTGGGAGTACAGGTTGCTTGACGTCATCTCCATTAACTTATTAAAGTTTCCCAGCTCATACTGACAGGTTTCATTAACATGTAAGAAACATACGGTGTAATGGAATGATATGGATTTTTATGTATATATATATATATATATATATATATATATATATATATATATATATATATATATATATATATATATATATATATATATATATATATATATATATATATATATATATATATATCAACGCTCATCTTGCCATATAGGACAAGTGAAAATTTGTATATGCAATAATTTCGCCAAAATCATTCTGAACCTAACGAAAAAAATATATTTCACTGTGTTTGTTTAGTATTAAATTATTGTAAACAAATCTAAAATATATTTAGTTGGGTTAGGCTAAAATAAATTGAGCTTGTTATGATAAGGTTAGGTAAGTTTTCTAAGTTCTTTTTGGTGCAAAATTATAAATTTTTACACCAGCATTAATGAAAAAATTATATCTTTGAGCGTATAAGAGAAAATTTTAGAAAGGACTTAATTTAAAATGAGTTCTTGCTAATTGGCCAGTTTTACATATTCGGCACGACATATATATATATATATATATATATATATATATATATATATATATATATATATATATATATATATATATATATATATATATATATATATATATATATATCAACAGGGAAGCCTGCAGGAGTAGGAAAACTCCCGAGACAGGTTAAAGGTAAATCAAAGGTGTACCACAGACAGTAACTTGGCAAAATTTAATTTGAAAATCATGTAAATGAGAGTTTTGTCACAATTTTCAGTTTTTAGAAAGTTTGTCTTGTTCGATCGACCTTGGCTATAAATTTAGCATTATATAGTCCGTGACTCTCACAGAGTCGATAGATACTAATGAAAGACAAACAATTAATATTAAATAGCATGAAAGTGCAGACATTATAAAAACACAATAGATATATCAGCAGTGTGCTGCTTCCCCCATTATATATAATAGTTACTCACACTTCATTACGCTGGATGGTTAAGTCAGGTAAGACTCGTCAGGAAACAGGACAAGTATTTCCTGATGCGGGTCTTAGTCAGATGATGATTCCCCAACTGGAGCTTTTGGTCATCTGACCGAGGCCTTCCGCTGGCTTACCGGTCCACCTCTTTAAAAATTATAGTCATAGTTATAACCATTTAGTAATAATATATTCACGTTGAATGGAGCTCTTACGAGTTGCTGAAATCTGTCAGCCTGATTGGTTTCCACATGATAACTTGTGAATGGTTCTTCAGAGAAGCTTCAAACCAACGCTGATATGTGATTGCTTTAGAGACCTGTGCCGCAGTCCGTACGTCGGGCTCAACTTCTACTATGACGTAGCTGATAACTTTCCCGGATTGTACAATGAATATGGTGGGTAGGTGATGATGGATGTGTTGTGTGGATGATGCTGGATGTGTTGTGTGGGGTGTTGCTGTATGTGTTGTGTGTGTTGCTGGATGTGTTGTGTGGATGATGCTGGATGTGTTGTGTGGGGTGTTGCTGGATGTGTTGTGTGGGTGATGCTGGATGTGTTGTGTGGGTGATGCTGGATGTGTTGTGTGGGGTGTTGCTGTATGTGTTGTGTGTGTTGCTGGATGTGTTGTGTGGGTGTTGCTGGATGTGTTGTGTGGATGATGCTGAATGTGTTGTGTGGGTGTTGCTGGATGTGTTGTGTGAGTGTTGCTGGATGTGTTGTGTGGGTGTTGCTGGATGTGTTGTGTGGGTGTTGCTGGATGTGTTGTGTGGGTGATGCTGGATGTGTTGTGTGAGTGTTGCTGGACGAGTGTGTCGTGAAGGCTTTGAAAAGTAAGGACTTCAGCTTCCAGTGGTTATGTAGGAGTGTGTTAGATCGGAGTAACTGGAGGCAAGTTTTTTTTTGAGATTTGATGTGCTGTTGGAGTGTGAGCAAAGGAATAGTTAGCCAAGCATGGTGATAAACTATGGGTTCTTTTTTATTAATCCATTCTTTTCTTTAGTTTATGTTTATTCTGCCTTTACTTTCCTGATTCATTTCACCCATTCCACTTCTTTTCTATTCTCCCCTTACTCCTCACATTTTTCCTCTTCCCTTCTCGTCATCTTCTCTCTTCCACTCCCATTTCCTTCTCCCCAGCAAATTCCCTCTTCCCTTCCTTCTCTACTCTCGCCACCTACCCACAGTCTGCCTTTCTATGCTCATTGTGCCCTTTCACCCTCATTGTGCCCTTTCACCCTCTTTCTACCCTTCCACTCTCATTCTGCCCTTCCACCCTCATTCTGATCTTTCACCCTCATTCTGCCTTTCCACCCTCATTCTGCCTTTCCACCCTCATTCTGCCCTTTAAACACATCTTCCTTATTCCCCCAGAGACTGAACAGCCTCAGGGGGCGGGAGAAAACTATCGATAACAGTGATTTACGCAGCTAATTGGTGAGCTACCCCGGCTAGCCTGGCAGAGATCGACCCAGCCCTAATAAAGTCTAATGGAAGCTTTTAACACTTACGACTAGAGGAGGGAGGAGTGGCCAGCAGGGAAGCTGCCTGCCAGATGCTGTTCACCATCTCACGATGGTCTCTCCTGAATCCGACATGTATATTTCGTGAATCCGACGTGAATCCGTCGGTAATTCGTCTTGAATTTGTAGTGCATTGGCGCACGAGTCTGGAAACGGCAGTTTGTGTTTCGTGGGGTTATTGAGGGTGTGTTGTGATGGGTGACACTGGATGTGTCGCGAGGGTGATACTGGATGAGTGTGCTGTGAGAGGTGGGGCGGCAGTGGATGAGAAAGTTATGAGGATGCCACTGGATGAGTGTGTTATGAGGGTGGCATTGGATGAGTGTGTTACGAGGGTAGCACTGGATGAATATGTTATGAGGGTGGCACTGGATAAGTGTTATGAGGGTGGCACTGGAAGAGTGTGTTATGAAGGTAGCACTGGATGAATGTGTTATGAGGGTGGCACTGGATGAGTGTGTTATGAGGGTAGCACTGGATGAATGTATTACCTGGAGTTTACCTGGAGAGAGTTCCGGGGGTCAACGCCCCCGCGGCCCGGTCTGTGACCAGGCCTCATGGTGGATCAGAACCTCATCAACGAGGCTGTTACTGCAGGCTGCACGCAATCCAACGTACGAGCCACAGCCCGGCTGGTCAGGTACCGCCATTAGGTGCTTGAAGACAGCCATGGGTCTATTGGTAATCCTCCTTATGTATGCTGAGAGGCAGTTGAACAGTCTCGGGCCCCTGACACTTATTGTGTTGTCTCTTTACGTGCTAGTGACACCCCTGCTTTTCATTGGGGGATGTTGCATCGTCTGCCGAATCTTTTGCTTTCGTAGTGAGTGATTTTCGTGTGCAAGTTCGGTACTAGTCCCTCTAGGATTTTCCAGGTTATATAATCATGTATCTCTCCCGCCTGCTTTCCAGGCAGTACAGGTTCAGGAACTTCAAGCGCTCTCAGTAATTGAGGTGTTTTATCTCCGTTATGCGCGCCGTGAAGGTTCTCTGTACATTTTCTAGGTCAGCAATTTCACCTGCCTTGAAAGGTGCTGTTACTGTGCAGCAATATTCCAGCCTAGATAGAACAAGCGACCTGAAGAGTGTCGTCATGGGCTTGGCGAGGGTAGCACTGGATGAATGTGTTATGAGGGTGGCACTGGATGAGTGTGTTATAAGGGTGGCACTGGATGAATGTGTTATGAGGGTGGCACTGGATGAGTGTGTTATGAGGGTGGCACTGGATGAATGTGTTATGAGGGTGGCACTGGATGAGTATGTTATGAGGGTGGCACTAGATGAGTGTGTTATGAGGGTAACACTGGATGAGTATGTTATGAGGGTGGAACTAGATGAATGTGTTATGAGGGTAGCACTGGATGAGTATGTTATGAGGGTGGCACTAGATGAATGTGTTATGAGGGTAGCACTGGATGAGTATGTTATGAGGGTAGCACTGGATGAATGTGTTATGAGGGTGGCACTGGATGAATGTGTTATGAGGGTAGCACTGGATGAGTATGTTATGAGGGTGGCACTAGATGAATGTGTTATGAGGGTAGCACTGGATGAGTATGCTATGAAGGTAGCACTGGATGAATGTGTTATGAGGGTGGCACTGGATGAGTATGTTATGAGGGTGGCACCTAGATGAATGTGTTATGAGGGTAGCACTGGATGAGTATGTTATGAGGGTGGCACTAGATGAATGTGTTATGAGGGTAGCACTGGATGAGTATGTTATGAGGGTAGCACTGGATGAATGTGTTACGAGGGTGGCACTGGATGAATGTGTTATGAGGGAAGCACTGGATGAGTATGTTATGAGGGTGGCACTAGATGAATGTGTTATGAGGGTAGCACTGGATGAGTATGTTATGAAGGTAGCACTGGATGAATGTGTTATGAGGGTGGCACTGGATGAGTATGTTATGAGGGTGGCACCTAGATAAATGTGTTATGAGGGTAGCACTGGATGAGTATGTTATGAGGGTAGCACTGGATGAATGTGTTATGAGGGTGGCACTGGATGAATGTGTTATTAGGGTAGCACTGGATGAGTATGTTATGAGGGTGGCACTAGATGAATGTGTTATGAGGGTAACACTGGATGAGTATGTTATGAGGGTGGAACTAGATGAATGTGTTATGAGGGTAGCACTGGATGAATATGTTATGAGGGTGGCACTAGATGAATGTGTTATGAGGGTTGCACTGGATGAGTATGTTATGAGGGTAGCACTGGATGAATGTGTTATGAGGGTGGCACTGGATGAATGTGTTATGAGGGAAGCACTGGATGAGTATGTTATGAGGGTAGCACTGGATGAATGTGTTATGAGGGTGGCACTGGATGAATGTGTTATGAGGGTGGCACTGGATGAGTGTGTTATAAGGGTGGCACTGGATTTGTATGTTATGAGGGTGGCACTGGATGAGTATGTTATGAGGGTAGCACTGGATGAGTATGTTATGAGGGTAGCACTGGATGAGTATGTTATGAGAGTTGCACTGGATGAGTGCGTTATGAAGGTGGCACTGGATGAGTGTGTTATAAGGGTGGCACTGGATTTGTATGTTATGAGGGTGGCACTGGATGAGTATGTTATGAGGGTGGCACTGGATGAGTATGCTATGAGGGTGGCACTGGATGAATGTGTTATGAGGGTGGCACTGGATGAATGTGTTATGAGGGTGGCACTGGATGAATGTGTTATGAGGGTGGCACTGGATGAATGTCTTATGAGAGTTGCACTGGATGAGTGTGTTATAAAGGTGGCACTGGATGAATGTGTTATGAAGGTGGCACTGGATGAATGTGTTATGAGGGTGGCACTGGATGAATGTGTTATGAGGGTAGCACTGGATGAGTATGTTATGATGGTGGTACTGGATGAGTATGTTATGAGAGTTGCACTGGATGAGTATGTTATGAGAGTTGCACTGGATGAGTATGTTATGACGGTGGCACTGGATGAATGTGTTATTAGGATGGCACTGGATGAATGCGTTATGAGGGTGGCACTGGATGAATGTGTTATGAGGGTGGCACTGGATGAGTATGTTATGAGGGTGGCACTGGATGAGTGTGGCATGAGGGTGACACTGGATGAGTATGTTATGAGGGTGGCACTGGATGAGTGTGCTATGTGGGTGGCACTAGATGAATGTGTTATGAGGGTGGCACTAGATGAATGTGTTATGAGGGTGGCACTGGATGAATATGTTATGAGGGTGGCACTAGATGAGTATGTTATGAGGGTGGCACTAGATGAATGTGTTATGAGGGTTGCATTGAATGAATGTGTTATTAGGGTGGCACTGGATGAGTATGTTATGAGGGTGACACTGGTTGAGTGTGTTATGAGGGTGGCACTGGATGAGTGTGTTATGAGGGTGGCACTGGATGAATATGTTATGAGGGTTGCACTGGATGAGTATGTTATGAGGGTGGCACTGGATGAGTGTGTTATGAGGGAGGCTCTGGATGAATGTGTTATGAGGTTGGCACTGTATGAATGTGTTATGAGGGTGGCACTGGATGAGTATGTTATGAGTGTGGCACTTTACTAAAGAAGTAACAAAGGGGATTCCATGGAAGTTATCCTAGGAAGTATAAAAACATAAAAAAGGAGATGGGTGAAGGCTAGGATAACTGTGCCACACAAGCCCCAAAAAACAAAAAGAAGAAATTAGAGGAGGAAATCAGATACATTCTGCAGCGAACATTTTCCAGCACAGAAAGCGAAGAATCATTATTCTGTGCCTCCTGAAGCGTTCAACCAGCTCGATCATACATCACAATGAATGACGATGAAGGCTTGATCTTCCATCCACTAGTCGTGGCTTGGTCCTGACCAGCTAGGCTGCTGATGATCACCTTGGTAAGAATGACACTGACACTGTCCAGTGTTGAGAAAGCCAAGAGGTGTGGGTAGAGGTATACACGAGAACACCCCAAATTATTAAAGTTATTATTATTATTATTATTATTATTATTATTATTATTATTATTATTATTATTATTATTATTATTATTATTATTATTATTATTATTATTATTATTATTATTATTATTATTATTATTATTATTATTATTATTTATATAGTAAAGCACTGAACTCGGTGATCATTCAATTTAAAGGGAGATGGGGGCTCGATCCTCCGTTCGCTGTCTACCTGTACTCACTGAGCTCTGTACGGGAGAAGCGAGTCTGTAAGACACCTGCAACATTTAGGTATCTTTATTCCGGAACGTTTCGCCTACTTAGTAGGCTTCTTCAGTCGAATACAGAGAAGGCAGCGGAAGCAGTGGAGATGGAGAGACGATGTAATCAGTCGATCACCCTCGATGACGTAGTTTCTAGGTGGTCAGTCCCTCAACATGATGAAGAGTTCGACTGCATAGTATGGAACAATATTCCAGACTATGGAGCAGAACTCCTCTCCAGACTGAGGGACTGACAACCTCAAAACTACATATTCGAGTGTGATGGACTAATTACATTGCCTCGTCATCTCCACTTCCTCCTCTGTATTCAACTGAAGAATCCTACTGTGTAGGCGAAACGTTTCGGAATAAAGATACCTAAAGGTTGCACATGTATCTTATATATTTGTCAGTATTGCATACCATTATTATTGCATTCATGGAAGTGAACCTGAACAATGAGAGTAGAGTAGAATCAGCACAAGATGAGACGGAAGTATGAGGGACATAACCCTCAGTGTGTATACACACGGAGAGTTTACCTAAATCCACGATCTTGGTGACAAGTATAAATAAGTTAAGGTCTAGGCGCAGTCCTCTGCCTTCACTAGCTAGTATATACCGGCGGCATTAATGAACTATAGCAGTCGAAGCATCTAAAGCAGAAAGCAGAAGAGTTAATGTGTGTGGGGGGGGATACCAGTGTTTTAAGGAACTGCAACATGTCTCTTACTGCCTAACATTAACATTCCATGTATGTTATTTCACGTTTTGGTAACTTTACGTAAATTTAGTTAATTTACGTTATCTTAATTGTACATAACCATGAATAATAAATATTAAAATTTAGAGGCTTCGGTAGGGAAGATATCAACTTTTTGTAACACGTACTTTTTTTCGCACTAGTTACAAAAGAAGAAAAAAAAACAGACGGCGAGGTTATTACTATGTTAATGGCTCTCCAGTACTTGATCGACCATAAATCTAACAAATATGATATTTTATTGATCCTGTGAGAGTGCTGAGGGTAACTTTGATAAATACGAAACAATATCTCTGATAAAGTTGTAATGATGTTGCACTTACTGAGGTTGTCAAGCAATGAGGCAGGTGGAAGTTGATTTATTGAAGGGTCAATATTCAGGGAATATACCTGTTTCTTCGACATTGTTGTTTTGTATTGGGTATTTTCTCTGAATAAGATACAGTTTGCGGCTTATAGAATTTTTATTGTTATAAATCTCATATTGTGTCATATTAACATACATGCAAGGAATTTTTGAAAACAAAATCACCGCCCTTATACCTGATATAACCAAAAATTTTAACACATCACGTTAGTATTGACATAATTCATTTATGTCACACACACCTCAACACTATTTACAATATTTGCCAATGTTCCCCAAGTCGGACCGACACGTCGGTATAGTTTCATTCTCTTATGTGTGGATTA